>NC_136512.1:88721904-88829404 GCF_053919585.1 Euprymna scolopes
AAGCTGGTAAAAAAGCATTGAGAATGATGGTGACTATGTAGAAAAATAAAATCTAGAGCACAAAAGATCAATCGTTTTAACGGTACCACTCCGTACATAATTATTTTATTTGTTTGGAAATAAATTTTATGATGCCAATTTTTTTTTCTGGCATTCAAATATTTCGTTTGAGTTGATCGGATCAAATATTTTGTTCAGTTTTGAGTTTTTATCTAAACAATTTTTGAATTTTAACAAATATTAGACATCGATTAATAAATATTCCCAAAATTTTAATTTCTTTCAAGTATTTTAAAAGATTCTTAGGGGCACAATATTAGCACAAACTCCCATTTGGAAATAAAAAAAATTATCAGATTCACATTGAATTTGATTCATCGTTGACAAACATCAATTAAGTAAGATTCCCTGAACGTCAATTTTTCCTGAAAACCTCTTAAGCATAACCCTTAAATTTTAAACATTTTCTAAAATCAGAATCATGTATTTTGGTTTTTGATCAAAATTGGAATCTGGATTCTAAATATAAGGTTTGCTATGGCATAAAGATTTTAGACATAATGTCTAGTTTCATTATATTTTCATTTTAATCAGAATAATGGGACAGGAAAGTTTAAAACTGTTTTCGAATAGTCTTGAAGAAAAATACATTGACATTGTGAAGAATTCAATATCAAACATTGTATCAAACTAGCAGGGTTACGTGATACAGAAAAAAAAAAATGGTTATTCTCCTATTTATTCATAAAAATCTCTTGAAGAAATACAAATTGACGTTAATTCTTTCTGGTGCAAGAATACACATTTAATATTGCATGCTGATTTAAATACAGCATTAAAAAAAAAAACCCTGACAATTCTATTCTCCTCTCCCTCTTCCGCACCTTGTATCCCTTAAAACGACACACTAAGGTCCAATTGACCGAACAATGATACGTTATAACGTTTATTCATTTATTTTTTTTTTTAATCTTGTTGAACGCAAAGCTGAATCAAGCTAAAACGATCCCTCATAGTTATGTACTGAAGATGGATGCTCCTATCAGATAAGTTGTGAATTTGCGATACTTATTTTCCTTTTTATTAGATGCAAATGTTAATATTAATTATACTGATTTCATTTTTTGACTTGTATTTTTTTATTTGATATCAAACAGAGATCATATCAAACTAGAAGGAGGGGAGGGAAGGGTGTTAGGTGGTAAAGTCAAAAAATGATTATTCTCCCAGTCATTCATAAAAATCTCTTGAAGAGAGACAAATTGAAGTTGTGAAGAATTCAATATCAAACTAGGAAAGAGAGAGGGTTAAGTGGTAAGGGGGGGGGGGAGGGAAGGGTTACGTGGTAAAGAAAAAAAAAAAAAAAGACTTACTGGCTTTATGTCTCGATGAAGGAAACCAACTTCATGAATATATTCAATGGCCCACAAAATCTGGGAACCGAGCCGGAGTGTTGTACTCAGAGAAAAGCAGCCACGAGGCTGACTTCTCCGTAATTCTGCTAAGTTCTTGCCTTGTAAGGACATCACTACATAATTGTAGCGCTCAGTTCGGCCACAACCTATGAAGCGACATACGTGATCCTTGCCTGCAAATAGAAAAACACAATAAATATATCATTTTTTTTTTTTTTTTTTTTTTGCAAAAACAAATGAAAAGACGAATAAATTATTTAAAATTAATCAATTTATATTTATCTTCATACACTCGAAATCCGTGTCTATCTGGCTAAAGTTTTAAAACTCAACTTCATCCGTGTTCGATGTTATTTTTTTAATTTATTTATTCAATTATTAAATCTTAAAACTTAAATGCTGTCAGATCAAAATTGAGATCCCCGCCACCCCGTTTTTTTTTTTTTTTTTTTTTTTTTTTCATCGTCTTCTTCTAATATTGTCTTTCCAAATCATAATAACCACGTTCAAGTCTGAAGAAGTTGCTGGATCGCTGATACGATTCGGTAACAGAAACATGTGTAACTAAAACAGATAAAACGGTAATTATATATATATATATATATATATATATGTATATATATATGTATATAATCAACGGTAGTTTCTTTGATATAACAGGGGTGCATTCGAATTGAATGTTACTGTTTAGAGCACAATTCTCACATTATACTTGACTTTTGCATTTTAAGCTTTAATTCAGGCAATTATAGAAAAGTAATTTATAAAATCAACAGTAGGTTCTCTACAGTGCAATGTAGACTACAATGCATTGTGAACTTCGTCACTGCGGAGAGACATATGAAGCTTCCTATCTGTGAAACGCAGTGGGTCTTCCAACTAGAGTAGGAGATTAATCAATTCGTTGAAAAATGTGCGATTTCACCGATTTCGATGAAATAAAATATAGGAGTAACTAAAACAGATAAAACGGTAATATTATATATATATATATATATATATATATATATATATATATATATATATATATATATATATATTTGGTCTGCAATAGTATTGAGCACCTTCTTCAGGTTTTTTATAAATTACCAGTTTTGCCATATATATACATACATATATATATATATATATATTACTGTTGAGACAATCGGAATCGGAAAAATTGTAACTTTTGTTGGTATCAGATTTTACTTTTTTCCTAGAAATTATAACGTAACAAACACAGATATATTTACCAGGAGATTATTTATTTATAACATAAAACTAAGGGACAAAATTTCTGGGTTCAATTTAATTATTTTATTGGTAAATTATGGCGAACAAAGTAAATAATCAAAAGTTCACTTTTGTTGCCTTAAGAAACTCATTAGAATACTTACTTATTTTAGCAGCTAAAGTCAATACTCCTCAAAGTTCACAGTTAAATTTAAATGATTAAGCTACTCCTGAAAGTTTTATTTTTAATTTTTCTGGCACCGACCTGGTTTTGTGTTGTCTGGAGTGGTCATCTTTGAAATAATCCTTCCTTCTTAGATAAGAGAAAAATCCAGGTTGTCCTCGACAGTCGTACATCTAAACAATATGATATAAATGCGGGAGTGTCTCAGGGGTCTATCCTTGGACCTCTATTGTTCCTAATAGTTATTAATGACCTCCCCGACAAAACTGCCTCTGAGATGGGTATATATGCTGACGACACCACGCTCCTATAACAGGCATGACAGGAAAACAAATGAACACATAACTAAAGAAATGGCAAAAAACACTAGAGGATGACCTCCAATCTGTAGTGGAATGGGGACATAAATGGATGGTCACATTCAATGCTGCCAAGACTAAACTGGTTTCCTTCAATAATTACAAGAAACCTTCTCTGCCACCAATAGCAATGGCCAGTGACTCCCTGTCTGAGAGTACATCTTTCAAACTGCTTGGCCTAACGTTCACAGGAAACATGAGTTGGAACAATTATATTGAAAACATTGCCAGGGCCGCTATGAAAAAGGCCACCATGGAGTATTGTTGTCACATTTGGGGTGGTGCATCTGCTGCTAGTTTCTCGCTCCTAGACAAGGTTCAAAAGAGAGTCGCCAATCTGATAGGCCCTGAACTGGCATCTAAGCTTCAGCCTCTGTCCCATTGACAAAATATTGTATCCCTCTGCCTGTTCTACAAGTATTTTAATGGTGAATGCTCTGACGAACTGCAGACACTTGTGCCCCCACGACGTAGACACCCTCGACAAACCCGACAGGCAGCTAAATCCCACCCCCACACAGTAGGTAGAGATCCCTAGATGTAGAAGATCTTTCTACTCCAGTAGTTTCTTCCCCAGAACCGCTAGACTCTGGAATTCCATTCTAGGTCCCTGCTTCCCTAACTGTACTGACATGCAGAAGTTCAAGTGTAACGTGAACTGACATCTTGCTGCCCAAATCCCAACATAGTGCCCAGTAGTTGCTGCCGCTGATAGTAGCCCCCTACACCAAAGTGGCAATGTGCCTTGTTTGGGGTGAAAATGTAAAAAAAAAAAAAAAAAAAAAAACACAAAAAAAAAAGTTTTATTAAGTTTTTCTTTCTTTTTTTTTTTTTGCCACGAGTGAAAAACACAGATAAAAATCTCATACTGAGTTTATCAAAACCTTAAAAATGCAAAGGATGACTGTTTAGAAATTTATTTGATTATAAAAAAAATTCTATCTACATTTATAATCATCTATTCAATGAAATTCTACTTTTTTATCGATTATGTGTGAACGCACTGACAAAGAAAACAAATAAGTATTGTATAATTGTATTGTACAATTGAATTGCACATATAAATTTACCGTAAAATGATCCCCTATTTCCGGGCCATTCTAACTTTTAGGGCAGTTATCCAATTTTTTTTACTACTAATCTTAAGTCTGACCGACAAAGTATTACCACTCAGACTTAGGGTTAGTATTACGAAAAAAAAAAAAGGCATGTATTGTATGACTATTAACAATGACATATTTCATAGTAAATTTCGATCAGGTACATTACCATGACCAAGGTTTTAAAACAAATAAAATTGACTACATCCTTAAAATGCTGTCTGCTCCGAAAGGGCGATAATTTTCTGTTAACTTTATATGCAAAACTGACTGTTTGTTGTTTTTATTTATTTTTTTTTCAGGCCATTTACACGTAATCGTCTGAAAAATGAAGAATCATATTTTTATTTTCTCGTGGGTTAACATAGGTTGCAGATTTCTAATAACTTTATTTCTTTCATAACAAAAAAGTTACAATTGCGAATTGGCAAAAAAATGAAATCAAAATTTTCAACATAGTCACCTGGAAATCCCCCCCCCCGTAACTTATTAAAAAAACTAAAATCTTATATTTTGGGGAGGGGGAGTAGTAATGTATTATGTTTTAATTTTTACAGTAAAATAAATCAATCTAAGAACCGATCAAATTTAATAATTAGGATAAGAAATATTTTTTTTCTTTTTTTACATGGGAGTAACCACTTATCAAGGCCTGGAAGCCACTCGGGGATAAGGGTTATTGCGTGTACAGTAGTCAATGGGATAATATCGTAGTAATCGTTAGTAATGGAGATCTGATAAAGTGTCTGACTTAAGGGGGCGGTTTATCCGGAATTTGTTTATGTTGAACTTGAAGACATCCAAGTTGTAGTCAGGTGGGAAACAGACAAACGGAAGAGAGTTCCATAAGCGTGCACTTCTAAGAAAGAAGCTTTGTTCATGGAATCTATGTTTTGATTTAGGCACAGATAAAGAGTGGTGAAAATTATTGACAGTGGTTTCAGATAGACGGGTGTTTTTCGCGAAAGATTGGCGAGGGAGGACCAGAGATTAGAGCCATGGAAATAACGATAAAACAAAGACAGGCTCGCCACGGCTCTTCTCTGGGAGAGAAGTTGCAGGGAAAAGAAAAGGGTGTCCCCCACTAGGCCACAAAGTCTCTTTGACAGAGAGAAGTCACAGAATAGTTCAATCCTCCCCTCCCCTGAAATTCCCATCTTAAGAATGGTTTTCTAGGAAATTATTTTAATATGGGGAGATGTATTTTGTAAACTATTTTTTCTATACCATCTTCTTATTGTGAATACAAATCGTCGACTATTTTCCATTATGAAAAAAATGAAAATAACATTACGGACAAACAACGCCCATACTTGTCCTTCAGGCTAAGATCACAGTGTAGTATCTGTTCTGATGCTGCATTTCACCTTTTCTGTTCTCGGTCAGTGGAGGAGAAGTCCTTCATGATTGAGGCAATTTTTATTTTTTGTTCCTATTCAGAGTTTCCCTTTTTTGGGGGGGGGAGGGAGGGGGAGCTGGATTTGCGCCCTTATTAAAAACCGACCATGTGTCTAACTCTGCCCTCGTGGGGAGGCAAGTAAATTAGGAACGAACCTTGCAAATCAGCTTTGTTTTAAAAGGAAATATAAAGCTTTGTGTGTCTCACAACTTTCAATTAATTACAAGGAAAACATCCGAGAAAATATTTAGAGAGATCACTTATTTTATTATATGCCGCCCCACCACCACCACCACCCACCCCAGTCTAAATTTTACATCTTGCAAAAATAAATACAGACATTACACGGGGTTTTACAGTAATTTAAAAAAAAAAAAAAAAAAAAAATTTTTTTTCAAGCAACAAATCTCTGATTGCATATCGAGAAAGTTTAAAAGAATCAAAATTAGTACTTGTATCGGAATCTGGAAAAATTTTGGAATCGTCCCATCACTAATATATCAGTGATGGGACGATTAATCGTAATCGGGAATTGGAAACATTGGAGCTTTTTGGGTAATCGGTATCGGAATCGAAAATTTTTTTTTAGCCTATTTTCCAATGCCAAAACGATTCTTTAAATTATTATTTTTTTATTTGATTTTGGTTCAATAAACATCTTCCACTGCTTGTAGTAATAATAAAATAATAAATATTTATTGATTTAACCTACCAGTCAGACTAAAATCTCCAGATCACCCCCCCCCCCTCACAAGAGTGTTTTTACGTTTGAGAAAATGTAAGCAGATTTAAGGTGTGTTTTTTACAGTGATCGGGACAAAATAACACTTTTATAGTTAAATATTTAGAGATTTATAAGGAATCGGAATTGGTAATTGTATCGGGATCGGGAATTTACTATGGAATCGGTAATTGTATTGGAACCGGGAAACATACTGGAATCGTCTCATCACTCATATATATATATATATATATATATATATATATATATATATATATAAAAATTACAATAAGTTTACCAAGGTAATCAAAATGGTAAACTTAAAATATATTATAAATATTAAAGAGTTAATATTTACAAGTAAAGTAATCTCAACCAGATGTAAAAGCTCAATACAACCGAAAAGGAAATAGAGCTTATAATATGAACAAATGATTAATAAAACATGTTAAAAAAACATCTTGAAAAAGAGTTAAAAACATATTTAATTTTAAAAAGGAAGAACAAGATAAATGGATAGTCCTTAATCCGCGGAGTTTCGAAAAAATACTCTCCTTCTCATCAGAGGGCAGGAATTAGCAAAATGCGGGATCGGATTTTGCATGTAAAAGTATTTAATGAAACCACAAGTAAGTCACAGATCTTACTTGGATAAAAAAAGGGTGAGGTAAGGGGAATAGGAGGTAAAAGAAAAAATGATAAAAAGATTTCACAGGAATGGATAGTCCGGTGAAGGGTAAAAAATCCAAGAATTGTAAAATCCAAACACGGTCGAATTAAAAACTTCCAATCCAACAGGTAAGTTCCAAATGGTTCAAAATGATCCAAAAGGCAGAGTTCCTTGGAAAAAATCACAAATCGAATGAGTTCCAAATCATTAAAAGAAAAGTTCAAATGTTCACAGAAAAAGCACTGGAGAGAATATTTAAAACACGTCTGCCAAGGCCGGAGGAATCAAGCAAAACTTATTAAGATAAAAGCTCAACACTATCAAGGGGAGCAAAAAACAACAATATTAAATGAAAGATGAGGAATAAAAGTTATATATAACTTTATAATATTATTTGAATAATAAGGAAAAGTTCAAGGGAAATTTAAGAAAAAAAAAAAACTCTTTAGGCCATGGCATTTCGAAGCTGTGCTTCTCATTAACAGAGGAGGACGGCCAGAATTATACAAAATGCAAATATAGAAAAAAACTGGCTTCAAAAATTAAATGAGAATGAAGGAATAGGATGAAATGATTAAAAAGTAATTAAAAGTAGGTACAATATATATGGGTAAATCGGAAGGGTAGTATATATGTAGGTAACATTTAAAAAAAATATAGGCCAATATGAAATAGTTGGGATTATTAAAGAATAACAAAAGAAGAAAGAAAAAAAAATATGGAAGATAGAAGAGAAAGTGGAAAAAGGGGAAGGAGATAGAAATAGTAAATAGGGGATATGGAAATACATATATAAATAGATAAATAAAATTTAAATAAAAGTATATATATATATATATATATATATATATATATATATATATATAGGTGCTAGTGCAGAGAGTGATCCGTGCTACTTTTTAAATCGTATTTCCAAGTTTAATTAAAGTTTTATGATATATTTTTTATTCAATTGTAAGGTTGAAGTATAGAATAGGTAAAAAAACACCCTCCCCTCCCCATGTTAAGAATGGCTTTTTAAATAATAACGTTATTATTTACGTCCGGATCACTCTCTGCACTAGTACCTATATATATATATATATATATATATATATATATACAATCCCAAACAAGGCACATTGACACTTGGATTAAAAGGCTACTATTTGGGACCATTTTACAAGGGCACTATGTAGGGAGTTGAGAAGCGAGATGTATGTTCACATCACATTTAAATTTCTGCATGTTAGTACAGTCATGTAAGCATGATATAGAGAAACAGGGAGGGATTTCCAAAATTTAATAGTTCATCAGAACTTATACAAGTAGAAGGCTTTCCGGCATCTAGGGACCTTTACAATGAAGGGGTGGGATTTTGCCATTTGTTGGTTAGTTGGAGGTATGCCAAGGGGGCATGAGTGCTATGAGTTCATCAGATCACAATTCATTGAAGTTTTTATGAAACAGGCACAAGGATGCAACATTGCAGTGATGGGACAGGAGTTGGGGGTTGATCAAAGGTTTGTCGCCATCGCCATCACCATCAGTTTTCTTTCCTTAAAAAGCAACCGATAGAAATCCATGAGTCATTTGGAATACGAAAGCTAGATAGATAAATAGACTCGTCTATATTTTTATCTACAAGAGTTTGTGCTCCCGCGTAGACCGGGTTATTCCAACAACTGACTCAGTCCGTTATTGCTGCATAGAGGACACCAAGATTGAGACAAAGTTCTTTGCTTTTGCGTATTATTTCGAGTTTGTCAAAAGAATTTTTCTTTAAATCCAGAAACAACTCTGAATATAGAGATTTGATTAAATCTCACAGAAACTATTAACGATAAATATTATCATTCTGTCAAGTTCTATAAATATTTTAGTCCCAAAAGTTTGCACTTAATTGGATGACCAAAGTCTGATAAGAACTGATGTTGAATATATATATATATATATATATATATATATATATATTAGTGTTGGGACAATTAATCGAAATCAGGAATCAGAAAAATCGGAGCTTTTTAGGGTATCAGAATAGGAAAAATTTGAGCCTATTTCCTGATGCCAAAACCGATTCCTTAAATTATCTTTTTTATTTGATTTCGGTTTAAGAAACATCTTCCACTGCTTGTAGTCATAATAAAATAATAAATATTTATTCATTTTAAACTTCCAGTAAGATTAAAATCTCTAGATCACCTCCTCGCAAATGTATTTTTACCTTTGAGAACATATATGCTCATTTAAGATGTGTTTTTACGGTTTTCAGGACAAAATAACACTTTTATAATTAAATATTTAGAGATTTATAATGAATCGGTATCGGGAAATATATTAGAATCGTCCCATCACTAATATATGTATATATATATAGTGCAAAATTTTGTTGAAAATTCAAAGACTCACGTTTTTGTTTTATATAACCTTCGTTTATGTTCTGGATTTTTCCATTACAGCCGTTTCATTAATGAGTTGGCAATTTTATGATTTATCTAGAAGTGTAAGCCATTTTGAGTTTCAGAACAGTTTCAGATGGTTTGCTGTTACACACAAGTCCTGGTAGGTGACTTGTTTGTAGTAGACAGTTCCACAGAACAAAATATTCTTACCGTGTCGAAACCCGGGAAAAGAACATGTGAAATTGCTTCAGAAAAGGTTTAATATTTATGAAGCAATTCTGGTTTCTGATTGGTTGGTAGCAGAACGTGAATTAAGTTGAATCGTCAGTTCTTAGCAGCATCGTTTATAAATAGAATCGTCCGACTGTGTGGGATCATACCCCATTATACACCCAAAACATTGCAACAATTTATGTTTCCGTAAAAATATCCTATCCCCACCAACTTCTTAAGATGTTTATCCATTAGATTTTTGCAACAAATGGTATATTTTTTACATGTTGGACATCGTATTCGGGTAAAAAGATTTCCACAGCCATGCTTCCTCACTTCCTCCATCTTTTGGTGTTATGTAAAGATAGTTTTTCGTTTTAACCCATACTTTCGTAATTTTATTTTTTATTTATTAATTATTTATCTATTTATTTTATTTTATTATTTTTTCTTTTTTAATTTTCCTTGTTTTTCCTATTTGTTTTTTTCCAATTATCATATAATTTTATTCCTATATTTATGTGTGTTTATTTTAATATTGTTTTCTTGCTTAGTGTTTGAATTCGTATTATATTACCTGATGCAGGGGAGGTCACTCTCGTGGTATCATTTTTTATCTAGGATTAACTCCCTTGCATTTTTTTTTTCCTAATCTGCTTTAGTGCGTTAAATTAAATATTTGTTTCTGTGCAAACACCCGTGGATTACATCTAGTCTTTTGTTTAATAATTTATATACATATATATATATATATATATATATATATATATATATATATATATATATAATTTTTATAATATTGTGTTGTTCAAACAAGAGAAAAAATGTATATTTAAAAAAGCGTAGCCAGAAATAATTCAAGGTTTTTAAGACTTTTATCATTTTTAAAAAAATATTTTTAAATATTTTAATAACGCTTTTCAAGCCTTATTTTAGCTCTCTTCAGATATTTTTTAGTCATAAGTTTTTTTGTTTTTTTTTAGTCAAAAGTTTATTGAATTTCCCTTTAGAAGACATTTTAGTTTCACTAGTACGAATGTTTTTTTGTTTTGTTTTTTGTTTCAAAAACACATTCATACATTGTCAATCTGTCATTAAAAAACTTATAGGTACAGAAATAAAACATCGACATATTTTTATAATCAGCTGCATGTATTTTCTATTTTACTGATGAATATTTAAGTAAAAGAAACGAAAAATATTATTATTTTTTTTAAATTAATTAGACTTAAACGAAATGGACGACTTGGCCTCTGCCGCCGTCACCCCCCCCCCATCATCATCATCATCATCATCATCATCATCATGGTGAAATGTAACAATTACAAATTACTTAGCATGCTAGCCCTGTGTAATTAATAAAATAAAAGGTTCCCTTCGAAATTCCGTCCAAATTCCCGGGTCTGACACACATTTCGAGTTCGACAAGATACACTCGAAGAAGGTTGGAGGTTACATCGACTGAAATGTTGTGAAATCCATTAATTTAAAAAAAAAAAAAAAGTTCTTTTTGTGCCTCAAGTTCTTTATTTCTTCAAATATAAATTTATCATTTTATTGCATGTAATGCTCAGATCATAGGTAATTCATAGATTTATCAGAAAGTATACATTGCCCCCAGTGTGCTCCACCCTTTTTTTTTAACAGCCAATCAAATTTAATTTGAGGATCAAAAGTGAATAAAGAATTTTTGTTGTTGGCGGCAAGAAGGAAAAGAAAAGACTAACCTAAATTTCAAGCCGATTCGTTCTTGCAACGGAGAAAGAAAGAAGAAAAAAGAAAGAAAAAAGAAATAAAGAAAAAGAAACGAAAGAAAAAAGAAAAAGAGAGAAAAAAGCTAAAAAAAAAAAAAATGAGAGAAAAAGAAAAAAGTGAGAAAAAAGCTAATGTTTACGCAAAGCTGTTTAATTGTTCAGGTGTCATTCTGGGTCACTGATTCGAGTCTCAAATGAGAACAGAAATTAATCTGCCGATTCTTAAAGAAATGAAAACCGTTTTTTTTTTTTTTGTATGAAACAATAAAATCTAGAATATATATATATATATATATATATATATATATATATATATATATATATATATATATATATATATATATATATATATATATATATATATAAACGAATCTTCAGAATTGACTTAAAGGGATTCGTTATGAAATAACACCCAGTTTCTACTTTTGCTCAAATCAATAAATCATTCGAGAGAGGGGGGGGGGGATCATTTCTATGTTGACATAAAAATGACTAAGAATGTCCATTTTGTTTCCGCCAATATCACAATGAAACGAGAAGACCGAAGCAGTACATGACATTCAACACAAACGGTAATCAATTTTTTTTTTCTTTTGCTGGCAACACATTTCTCGTCATCAGAAAATGTTAGTGCTAATACTCCTTGGTCAATCCGGTCTGCGCGGATCGAATAAACTATATAAAAATGGGGGGGGGGGGGGGATAAAAAAGATGGGGCATACAGTTTTGAAAGCAGAGTTATAATTTTTCTGTAGGTTTCCGACTATTTTTTTAATTTTTTTTTATTGTATTTAAAAGATTAAAACCTAAAGTTATTTTCTAAGGGAAAAATATTTGTACACTAGGGACTGCCAAAAGATTGTGAAGATTGGACCGCATGTTTCCGTGACGTCAGATTTGTGTGTACTATCACGGCCACCGGTAGCCACGGTACTATACGAACTATAGAAAAGCAGAAGCGACTTAATGATTTTTTAAAAACCTTTGTTTATCTTCTTCCAACTGCAATTAATAATTAATCTTTGTTATAATTTTGTTAGGTTTTAAGATTTACACGGTTTAACGATTAATAATATTATAAACATTTGTATATTAAATATGAAATACGGTTTTACTGAATGTTCTTTTGGTTACCTACGGGCTTCCATATTTTGTTTGGTAAAAAGAGACAAACAAAATATGGGGGGGGGTCTACAAAATGCTTAATATTTGTGCAATAATATTTTCAAATTGGTTTTAATCTGGCGATAAAATAGCTGACAAGAGTCATGTTTATATTAAAACTTAATATTAAAAATAAATTTAAACCCAATTAATTAAAAATCTATGTTGTAACGGTACATTTTGAAATAATGGAGTTTTAATCTTTTAAAAATTAATCAATGTTTACGAAGTTTCTTTTTCTTGGCAATTCAACTGATTATAATATATATTAATTCGAAAAAACGCTATTAAAAAAAAAACATAATAATAATATTAAGTTTATATCAATTTTTTAATTGCAACTTCAAGGTAAATTTTTGTTCAATATGTGTATTGAAATTAAAAAAAATATATTTTTTACTTATTTGAACTTTAATGTTTCAAAATAAATAGAAATTTCGATAGGTTTAAATATATTTTGTTCGAATTTCGAAAAAATAAATGGGGGGGGGGCACACACTAAAAAATATTTCCCCTCGTATATTTAACGAAAACTGCATTTTATATGTAATTTCATTCTAAAATGGATAAGCATCGAAAATTTCACGAAAATTTGACCATTAGTTGATTTTTGCTAGATTTATTAAATACGGGTATGTTTTCAGGTTCAGAATGTCTACTACATGGGAACGTTATTTTAAAGTGCCAATTATGTAAACACGATTTTCGTCTCGCAATTTCATTATTTTCGTTCGATGAAAAAATTTTTAAAAATTATTACTGGTTCATTTTGCCCTTCTTTTAAATGGTACAAAAGTTATATTGATAATATTAATTTATAATAAAGTTACATCGTTTTACATATAGGGGGGGTAATCCTGTGGTGAATTATTAGAGTTATTATATTTTAAAAACAATCATTAAAATTTGTCAAATTAACCATACTTTGCAAAGCCAATATCCCAGTGTAGTTTTGATTCGAAGGAGATTGTCCTTGAAGGGTCGAGCGGAGGTACGCGCTACTTACAATTTCCCGCTCATCCTTTAAAAATGTGTGAAAAATTTTTAATAATTCGACCTCCTATCTTTCCAAGCTTATAACTATTGAAAACTGTAATTCAAACCCTAATTTTTTTTTTAAATTAAAGGAGCAAAGACCAAATTTTCAAAAAATAACAGGTTTAACAGCAAATTATGCACTATTTGTTTTTTTTTTTAATCGGTTTTCTTTAAAAAAGATTTAAAGAAAATCAACGAATTTAACTTGTTTCGATAAATATATGTCTATATAAATTCCCCAAATCACTTAACTATAACAAAATACTATTCAATGGGTACTTCCATTATTCATTGTTAAGAATTTATCCATGTTTATATTTTAAATTCCATGTATTTTTTAAATGAAAGAATTTTTTAAACAACTATTTGAAAATAGCGCCATTACTTAAGTATTGTTACGTTTTAGCGAAACACCGGAAGTGGTGTTTGATCATGTTTTGAAATACGGATGGACAGAAGGAAATAAAAACCACACGTTCGCGTTAGCCATCTAGCCGTGTGCGTGAAGAAATATGTGTCTCCATAGCTAAAAAATACTCAAAAAACAGTCGAAGAATATTTTTTTCTTTTCTCAAAGAAATACATGAGTTTTTGATTCAATATATTTTATTACTTCTTTATGGAGTGAATTTTTTTTATATATCTAAAGAATAGAATGAAATAGTCTCGTAATTAAACGAAAATTTCGGTGCAGTATAAGAACATTATAAGGTTTCACTTAAAAAAAAAAAATTCAACATGGTTTTTTTAAAATAAAGGTTTTAAACGTTGGACTTTACAGGTACATTTGCAAATAACTGTATTTTTTTGTTGTTTTAAATTAGCTTATTTTATTTATTGATCTTTTATCTTCATTTTGTGATATATAAATTTGAGGTGAGAAATTTAATTATTTTCATTTTAATAGACATTTCAAAATGGGGGGGGGGAGGTGAATTAAAAAAAAAAAAACGCTTGTCTAGAATATTATATTCGATTTATTGGAAAGAGCATAAAATTTCACATTGAACCTGAAAATATCGTAAAAATTGAACCAATAGAAAAATTTTGATAGATTTTTAAAGTGAAAAAATTGAAAAAAAATTAACTCATAAAATTCAATTGATTTCATTATGTAAACAAAATGGTTGCATGAAGACTCGCAGGCACTTTGTAAACACTGTTTTTTTTAAAATAATATTTCTATTATTTTTTAAACAACTTTAATAGTTTATTTTGGAAGTATATTCCATAAAGAAAATAAACAACCCACTTTAAAAAGAGAAATTTTTATATTTTATTCGCAGTTTTTTGTTAGGGGTATCAAAAATTCCCCAAAAATTCTGACACACCTAGGCTGCGATATGATCGATCGCATTAAATTTTGATTTTCCTCTGTAAAAAAAAAAAAAAAAAAAAAAAAAATACTCGATTAAATTAAGCAATTTCTTATGAGAAGTTTATTCCACACCTAATACGCAAAATATAGTTCTTTTTTAATATCTTCGTTTTTTTAAATGTGTTTGGTAAACTGCACAAGCACCTTCTTTTTTTTGGTGTCACAATTTACGATGCGTTATTTTCATTAAAAAAACATAAAATAAATTCATTCATTTTTTTTTTTACTACTGAAAACCATAATTTTAGTAAAGGTATTTTTTTGTTTAAACAAAATGATAGATTTCTACTAAGGTTTAAATAAAAATAATGTGTTCATTATATTCCGTGATCATTATTTGATAAATACTGAAAATTTCATTAAAATTGGTTAATTTCCTGATTTTTGATGAGTTTTTAAATAAAGGGAGGGATAAAAATGTTTATACATCTTGAGCATCGGCTATCCATTTTGCATGTACCCCCTACCCCCCACACGCGCGCGCGAAGACTTCTGTATCCGTTATTAGCGTGTTGTCAAAAGGCTTTATAGAAAGTGCAAAACAATGGTGGAGTCACAAGTCAACGAGGAATGCACGGCCGAAAAACAAATAAAAAGGCACACATATTTACAGTTGCTCGAACGAATAATAAAGAATACAGGCTCAAGAAGTGTAGAACCCCATTCTTATGCAAGGACATTTGTTGTAAAACCCATAAGGGTTGATGTGCCGTAACGCAAACTGAACCGACCTAAATAAGTATAGGTATAAATTTTATGAACAGTGTAAACAAATGTTGGCGAAAATTATAAACATTTTGAGGGCGTATCCAACATAAGTATGTCCATTTTGCTTCTGTCGGTATTACAATGGAACGAGAAAGTCAGAACGATGGAGGTAATCCATGGCATTCAACACAAACGAATTTTTTGTTGGCATCATCATTTATTGTTGCATCATCATCAGAAAATATCAGTGTTAATTCTCTTTGATCAGTTCTTTTCAAATAGTTTTATAGACGGCATAATCTCACCGAGAGACAGGTGCTCATTAGATCACAGAAGCGAAACAATGTTGTGCATAGTCGCTACCAGACGGCTGACCATCTGGAAATATCAGATGTTTTTTTGGAAGGATGACACCTCCCAGTAAAATACAACATTGAAATCGGCACTTCTGCAGTATACGGACAGCGGCCATCTTTTTTGTTGCGTTTTACTAAACTGTCGTCAAGTGGCACTTTTTGGTCAAATAGGGGGCGGGAAACAATTGCCTTTTTGGTGAATGGATTCTGGACCATGCAGTAGTTTCTAGTGGGGCCTCTCGATGCCATAATAGTGGGTAATTGTTACGGCTTTACATTATCATGTGCTACAAACGTGAAACTGCATAGGGCCGTCCACTTCCCTAGATGAGTTCATAATAAAAGGATACTCCAACTTAGATCTAAATCTGACCCCCAAGATCGCCATCACTTTTCATCACTTTTTCCATAGCTACCAACGTAACAGATGTACTGAGACTAAAGCTGCTTTCAGGACTGCCAGCAACCACTGTAAAAGAGTAATAAAAAATGCTAGAGAGCTATATGCTCAGTCCGTTAAATCCAAAGTAGCTGAGCAGTGGCTTGGTTCCCACCAGATTTGACAAATAGCAAACAGGATCCTGAACAGAAGCGTGCGTTCTATCCCAACCATTATCAATGGACCTGAGGTCATCTCGTCAGCAGCAGACAAGGCCAAACTATTTGCCAAGAACTTTGCAGCTAACTATACCCTCTGCAACAAAGGCCATCAACTCCCTGTATTTCCTCCTACAACAGACAACACACAATGCAACATACAAATATCTGTGCGTGAGGTCGCCAAACTAATCAAGAACCTTGATTCCAGTAAAGCAATTGGCCCAGACGGCATTCCAATTATAGTGCTGAAAAAGCTTCGACGAGAACTTGCCTCATACTTACAAAATTGTTTAAGCGTTGCCTTAAGGAGAAGTGCTTTCCAACACCCTGGAAAATCTCATCAGTATGCCCTGCCCTGTATTTAAGAACTCAGATGATAAGTCATCTCCCTCTCAGTACAGACCAATAAGTCTCTTGTGTGTCATGAGTAAGTTGCTGGAATCCATATTAAATAAAGAAGTAGTCAACAACCTCAGCAGAAATAACCTCCTTAGTGACATGCAATATGGTTTCCGTTCTGCTAGATCTACAGCTGATGTGTTAACGGTTATATCCCATAGGATTAGTGAATCTCTTGACAAAGGCTTCCTCTCTAGGGCAATTGCTCGACATATCAAAGGCCTTCGATAAGGTATGGCATAAGGGCCTACTTCAAAAGATTTCCAGCTACAGTATAAGTGGAAATGTTTTCTCAATAATTAAATCATTTCTCTCTGATAGGCTCATAAGAGTAGTGGTTGATGGACAGCAATCAGAGGCCCTCAGTATTAATGCTGGAGTCCCTCATGGGTCCATCCTGGGCCCAACTGTCTTCCTGATCTACATCAATGATCTCCCAAAACACATACTTAAATCATTTGTTGACATCTATGCTGATGACACGACCATCTACAGCAACACATCAAAGGCCTTAAATGACAAGGCTCTCTCTGATTTCATCTCCTCTGATCTTGAGCGCGTGGTACAGTGGGGGAAGAGGTGGCTGGTTACTTTTAATGCATCTAAAACCAAACTCCTATCTTTACATCATCAACGCTCTGATCCCCATCTGGCATCAATTGAAATGGATGGCTCTCGTCTTCGGGAGGCTTCATGTTTTGACAAGCTCCTGGGGGTGACCTTTACTCCTGATCTAAAATGGAACACATATATTAAGTCTGTTGCCCGGGCAGCTGGGAAAATGATGGTATCCTTCTACCGTTCCAGAAGATATTTCACTACTGATGCAATTCTCTATCTGTATAAAAGCCAAGTACGGCCAAAGATGGAGTACTGCTGCCACATCTGGGCTGAAGCTTCTAAAAACAGCCTATCCTGCCTTGACAGAGTACAAAATAGACTTCGTGGTTTAGTGGGGTGATGCCCTTTTCTCTTCCCTACAACCTCTCTCCCACAGAAGAGATGTTGCAAGCCTGTCTTTGTTTTATCGTTATTTCCATGGCAAGTGCTCGTCTGAGCTCCAATCTCTGGTCCCCCCTCGTCAATCTTTCACGATAAACACCCGTCTAGCTAAAACCACTGTCAGCAATTTTCCCCACTCTTTATCTGTGCCTAAATCAAAACGTAGATTCCACGAACAAGGCTTCTTTCTGAGAAGTGCATGCTTGTGGAATTCTCTTCCGTCTGCCTGTTTCCCACCTAACTACAACTTGGATGTCTTCAAGTCCAACATAAACAAATTCCTGATGAACCGCCCCCTTAAGTAAGACACTTAATCAAATCTCCAATACCAACTATTACTACGATATTATCCCCTTGATTACTCTACACACAATGACCCTTATCCCCGAGTGGCTTCCAGGCCTTGATAAGAGGTGAACACCATGTGACAAAAAAAAAAAAAAAAAAAAAAAAAAAAGGCTAATAGATTTTTGTCGGTCATGGAGCAGTATCAATATGGACAAAGCATGATATTGCAAACCAGTAGTAGTAGTAGTAGTGATGGATTCTTCTGGAAATGTTGTTTTAATCCGAAAAATGTTTCATGTAAATTATTACATTGTTATTGACTCTTCAATGTTGCTTAACTTCGAAAATCTTTCATTCGATAAAAAACAAAACAAAAAAAAAAAAAATTACTTTATAAAAATCCAATGTTACTTTAATTAAAAAATTGTTTTATTAAAATTATATTTTCTTACACAGACTTTTTCAATACATGTTTTTACAATTGTATACTGATACATTTTTATACAATAAACGTTTTGTTTTTCAAATATTTTTCTGTTCGGGGGGGGGGGGAAATGTTTGTTACTTATTTGCTGCATTATTTGACCAAGCAGAAATTGGAGTTATTGCCCCAAAAGATGGCCGACGTGCGTATACTGCAGAAGTACCTTAAAATCAACATTAGTACAGAACAGGTACTAGTTTTATTCTTTGCAATTCTTTAACACAATACTATCCAATATGGCTGCCATCATTTTTTTTTTTTTTTTTTAAATCTGCTTCTGCTTGTAACTAAGGGCAACAGATTGCCTTGCTGAATTCTTAACTTAATATAATTGGCTGTATTTTATGACCAAGAAACTCCATTCTGCCTGCCACTGGACTCCATGTCGTTAAGAGAGAAACTCTGGACTTAAGATGAATATCGTCAAACCAAAGTCACCGAGAGCTTGATAGCTAAGCCAGACCGAACGGACTTCAATTAGAAAGTGTATTTAAAAGTTTTATTTTCTACATAAACGCAACATTGTATCAGAATAACTATTTTATTTAGTTAGCATGGATGAAACGCGGAATATTCTGTGTAGCTTAATCGCCATATAGATTTTATAACTTACTATATATATATATATATATATATATATATATATATATATATATATATATATAACAGCCATCGAATTACTTATTTCATTTTTGTGATTAAAAGTGACCTCTGCTTTTTAGTAGTACAACTCTGATGACTAAAGCCAAACGATGACTCTCATGATCTTAACAACATAGGGTGAGTGCTGATCTGACAAAGCGAGACCCTTCGACATCTGTGGTCCTCATCAGAGTGGTAAACTTTTTGTCCCCTGAACACAGGAACGGCCAGAAAGAAAAGAAAAGGGGTTCACATATCTATTATTATTATTATTATTATTATTATTACTAGCAAGCCACCCAGCATTGCCCAGTCATAAAATATTAAATATGGTATTTTAATTGATGCAGAGTTTGCATTTATTATTATAAATCCAATTCTCTTGATTATTATATTGTACCCAATATATAATAGTGGTTGGCTGGTGTGGCCATGTCGTAAAATAGGCTTTAAATATATTTTCATGAGTGTAGATTTTGTATTTATTATTATAGAGCCAATTTTCTTTTGATTATTATATTGTACCCTATATATAATTGTCCAATTGACTACTGTACATTCATTAACCCTTATCCTCGAGTGGCCTCCGGGCCTTGGTCAGTGATGACTCCTTTGCAAAAGAAAAAAAAAGAAAGAAAAAAGTAATCAAACAATTCACACACACAACACATTTCTAAAGCAATTTCTTATTTCAAAGAAAATAATTCAGTGTAAAAATTTTATGTAGAACACAAATAACATACTTTGCAATCAATTGAGAGAAAACCAAAACAAACAAACAAAAAAGAGCTTGTGTGAGTAAAGTCTTCAAATCTTCAAATACAAGTCTGAATCACTGTCTATAAGAAATGAGCGTTTCCCATTTGTGCATCCAAGTCAAAGCAATAAACATAACCATAAAATGTCATCAATCAATTCCTTGAGTTATTTATTGGCTCAAACAAAAACAGTTTTTGAGCTGTGAAATTAACTTCTTCCACTCACAATATTCATCTATCCAATCCGATTTTATCAGAAATACTAGCATTTCAGGCCAGCGTTGCCCGGGTGTTTGGAGGTGTATGTAGAGCAAAAAAAAAAAAGGTAAATTTTTCAAAACTTTGACCCTTATTATGAACCCTTAACATTTATTGTTTTGGGCTTAAATCAAGTTATTAAGTTAGATCCATGTCCAAGGAACCTATATCTAAGATTTCAATTGCTTATACCAAAAATTGGCAGAGGAGTTAGGTAGAGTTCTCAAAGGTCAAATTGTTGAACTTTGACCCCTTAACAGCCAAATATTTTCCCAAATCTCAGTACCCAGTATATCAAATTTCGAGTCAGTAGACTGAAAATTGACAGTTATTGCACAGAGAAATGTAGACAGACAGACACTTTCACTTTTATAGATATACTAGCATTTCAGCCCCGTGTTGACCGGGTATTTAGAGGTGTATGTTGAAAAAAAAAAAAAAAGCGGTCAATTTTTTAAACTTTAACCCCTATTATGACCCCTTAAAATTTATTGTTTTGGGATCAAATCAAGTTATTAAGTTAGATCCATGTCCAAGGACCCTATATCTAAAATTTCAAGTGTTTAGACCAAAAATTGTGGGAGGAGTTTGGTATAGTTCTCAAAAGTCAGATTGTTGAACTTTGACCCCTTAATCGCCAAATTTATGGCCGAAAACTGATCACATCGATTTTCCCAAATCTCAGTACCCTGTATATCAAATTTCCAGTCTGTAGACTTAAAATTGACAGTTATTGCATCTGGAAATGTACACACAGACACACACGGACAGACAGACACTTTCACTTTTATAGATATAAAGATAGATTGATATAAAAACTAGAAGAATCGACCTAATCTCTGACCATCTTCAGCTGTACCTTGTCAAACTTAGGAACCTGCATAGAATTTCCAAAAAAATTCTTTTATTTAATCCACGGAGGTAACACGTCCTCAGATAATTCGCAACTGTTTTCTTAGTATCGCCAACACTGAGGATTGAACCTTCAACCTCGAGAAGAGTAACAGTAAGAATACAATTGCAAATTACTTTCACGAAAAACACTCAACTAGCTACAACCACCATCAACAATTTCCCTCACTCTCTATCTGTGCTTAAATCTAAACGTAGATTCCACGAACAGCTTTTTTCCTAGAACTGCCCACATGTTGAACACTGTTTCATTGGCCTGCTTCTTGGCCGATCACAATATAGTAGCCTTCAAGTCCAATGTAAACAAGTTCTTGTTGAGCCGTCGCCTTAAATAATCCAAATTCTACCCAATCTACACCATTAACGATTACTAAATTAACATCTTGCATTCATTATCCTTTATCCTCGAATGGTCTTCGGACCTTAATAAGTGGTGACTCCCTTGTAAAAAAAAAAATTACCTAAGACTTTTACCATGTCATAGCTAATTGTATAAGTGCATACTTGGATTAAATCAAGTGTTCGTTTGAAATTCCAGGTCCTGGATATGACCTTAAACTATATCCGATGGTGAGGCCCCAGCTTGTGGGATTTGGGGAGTGTGGAGCCACCCCTTAATTGCCATTGCTCCCAGGTCCACTCTGACCCGGAGTGGTAGTACCTGTTAGGGTTCCAACTATGGGTTAAATAGAAACCGATTTTTAAAAAAACAAATATATTCTATTAAAAAGTTGTTCTTCAAAATCACTGGATTCAGCATTAAATAACCTGAAAAGGGTTGGTATTCCTTAAAACAAAAAAACCAACCAACCGTTTGAAATTCCATGCAGATTCCAGAATTTGACAAGAGGCATCTGAAGAAGGTTGGAGGTTACACAGGCCGAAACATTGTGCGAATAACACTCAAGATGAGAACAGTACTTGAAATAAAACTCTTGAATTGAAAGCCATATTTAATTTCAGAAGTGTTTCCAACGGGAAGCTATTCTGTACAAAATGAAGAATTTTTAGTCGGTAGCTGTTCTGTACAGGTCCTGGACTTTATAATTTTGCAAGCAAAGAGCAAGAGATTTTTCTTGTGTTGACACAAAAAAATTATGTGCTGGAATGCTAAAGATTCAATATTTTTATGGAGCAACTCTGGTTTCTGATTGGTTGCTAGCAGAACGTGGCTCCATTTGATTCGTCAGTTCCTATCGCTAGTGACTAAAAATAGAACCTTCCAATTTTCAGTGATCATACACTCCCAGAGTTCTACATGAAACAGTCGAGTGAGTGATTTTTCAAAGTGGCGACCAGAAATAATGAAACGCTTATCTTTTGGCAATTGCATTTCTTTCACTGACAAACTTCCAAGGTTCACTACTGAGTGAAACCTATCTTTTCAACTTTTTTTTAATAAAACGAACAAAGTTAAATTATTTAAACAATAAAAGTTTAATAGAACAATATATTCTTTTGTTTTTTTTAAACGAAGGCTGTTTAAAAAAACATCTAAAGAAATTAGAATGTTTATACCTTCAAGTATCAACATAAAATTTGTTGCATATTTAGAATTACACTTATTAAAAAAACGTTGCGTTTTGTAAATTACATTTTCACCCCAAACAAGGCACATTGCCACTTTGATCGTGGGCTACTATCAAGGACATAAGCTACAGGGGTACTATGTAGGGAGTTGGGCAGCAAGATGTCGGTTCACGTTACAATTGAACTTCTGCATATCGGTACAGTTGGGGAAGCAGGGTCCCGGAAGTAAATTCCAAAGTCTAGCGGTTCTGGGGAAGAAACTCTTACATCTAGGGATCTCAACTGTGAAGGGGTGGGATTTAGCTGTTTGTCGGGTTTTCGTCACAGAACGAAGAAAAATCATGTAGGTGTGGCTAGTAACTTCTCTATTTGGCTAATAAACGAAAATATTTAGTTGTCAAAGGTCAACTATTGATAAATTTCATGATATAAAAAAATATTGAAACAAATACAAATAAAACAATTTTAAATGTCTTTCTATATCATTAAATCGAAAAAAGGATTGACCTTTGACCTTTTTACAACTTTCTGCATCAGCGAGTCGATCTAAGGAAAGAAAAAAGACAGACTTCCACTGCTGCAGCCACCGTTCAACGTGAAATTGTCTCAAGAAGTTTTTGTTTGTTCGACAAGAGGGAAATTTAACTCCAAGCAACCATCAATAAAACTTTGAAATATTTTCAAACATTGGCCCAAGGAAATAATTTGCCAGATGAACAATGTCAAGATTGGCATTTACGGATTTTGAGAAGGTCTATTGCTTATGGACATTTCAGCCATGTTTTATGGACATTTTATTGAAAAGTAGGCATTTGCGGATTTTACTGATAAATATTTTAGTCATATATATATATATATATATATATATATATATATATATATATATTATGAAACAAGAACATATCAATTCTTAAGATGCATCCATTTAATCTGGGATAAAAATACTATTTCAAGCATAACTGTGATAGAAACGAAGACGAGATGAATCTGTCGTAGGAATGTGCAGATGAATTGAAAAACTCTACAATGATATAAATAAATATATATATATATATATATATATATTTATTTAAAGAAATAAAGAAAGTTTAAATGAGATAAGTCATCTCATGAGTATTGGCTGGAGAGAGCTTGATATAGGCATCTAAAACGGTTCCCTATTATCAGGTTTGAAACCGACGGCACTGATGTCTTATCTCATCTAAACTTTTTGTAAATAAAAAAATATAAATAACATGCTCTTATTTTTGGAATTTTTTCCTTATAATAAAGCACTCTGCTGTCATCCTTTATTCCAAAAAATATAACTGAGTATATGATCACATCGACGAGATATGTTCCGAAATTATTTTTAGACAAGAATTGACAATCTAAATTCTTTGAACTACTGTTCTTATTTTGTTATTTGGAAAATCTCATCAGTACCCCCTGTATTTAAGAATTCAGGTGATTGCTCATCTCCCTCTCAGTACAGACCAATAAGTCTCCTGTGCATCATGAGTAACTTGCTGGAATCTGTGTTAAATAGAGAAGTAATCAACCATCTCAGCAAAAATAACCTTCTTAGTGACATACAATATGGTTTCCATTCTGCTAGATCTACAGCAGATGTGCTTACAGCTATATCTCATAGGATTAGTGAATCTCTCGACGGAGGCTACCTTTCTAGGGCAATTGCTCTTGACATATCAAAGGCCTGTGATAGAGTATAGTATAAAGGCCTACTTCACAAGATATCCAGCTACGGTATAGCTGGAAATATCTTCTCAATTATTAAATCATTTCTCTCTGATAGGTTCATTAGAGTAGTGGTTGATGGGCAGAAATCAGAAGCTCACAGTATTAATGCTAGAGTACCTCATGGGTCCATCCTGGGCCCAACTCTCTTCCTGATCTACATCAATGATCTTCCAAATCACATCCTTACATCATTCGTAGACATTTATGCTGATGACACTACTATCTATGGTAGTATATCTAAGACCATAAATGACCAAGTTCTCTCTGATTCTCTCTCCTCTGATCTTGAGCAAGTGGTACAATGGGGAAAGAGGTAGCTTGTTACTTTTAATGCATCCAAAACCAAGCTTTTATCTTTAAATCATCAACGCTCTGATCCCCATCTGGCATCAATTGAAATGAATGGCTCTCATCTTGGGGAGGCCTCATGTTTTGACAAGCTTCTGCGCTTGACCTTTACTCCTAATCTTAAATGGAACACATACATTAAATCCGTTGCCAAGGCCACTGGAAAAATGGTGGGATCCTTCTATCGATCCAGTAGATATCTCACTGGTGATGCAATTCTCTATCTATATAAGAGCCAGGTATGTCCAAGGATGGAGTACTGTTGCCACATCTGGGCAGGAACTACTAGAAAGGACTTATCCTGCCTTGATAGAGTTCAAAATACACTTCGTAGCCTCGTAGGGGATGTCTTTTTCTCTTCCCTGCAACCCCTTTCTCACAGAAGAGATGTTGTAAGTTTGTCTTTGCTTTATCGTTATTTTCATGGCAAGTGCTCGACTGAGCTCCAATCTATGGTCAACTCTCGCCAGACTTTCACAAGAAACACCCGTCTAGCTGTAAACACTATCAATAATTTCCCCCACTCTTTATCTGTGCCTAAACCTAAACGTAGATTCCATGAGCAAAGCTTCTTTCTTAGAACTGCTCACCTATGGAATTGTCTTCCGTTTTCCTGCTGACTACAATATGGTTGTCTTCAAGTCTAATGTAAACAAGTTTTTGATGAGCTGTTCCATATAAGTTAACAAATTTACCGAATTTCCATTACTAACGATTACTATATTGTCCAATTTCTACTGCACACTCTTTAACCCTTATCCTCTAATGGCTTATAGGCCTTGATAAGTGGTGATGCATATGTAAAAAAAAAAAAAAAAAAGTTCTGCATCTTATGCTTCTGTGTTCCAAAACATGTTTTACATGTAGACGACATTGTCTATCCTTGGCGGCAAAATGGAAATAGATTTATGGCTTTTCTTATAATTTGTCTGATGCAGAAGAGACAAAATCAGAAAAACCGGAATCACAAGAAGAGCTTGCATAAGAGAATTGCAGCAGATTCGGCCCTCCGTGCAAAATGCAGAATTTGATAAGAACAGCTGATAGCAACCTTGGAAGGCAGTAGATCCATTTTCCTTAAAGACTTTTTTCTAGTTTTTTTTTCAAAGAAATCAGAAAGGGGTTTAAAGCCCCTAACTTGCAGCACTTTACATTAGTATATACTAGCAGGATCTGTGGAAATTCCATGGGATGATAAATATATCTAACCAATAAATATGTTTTAATAAAGCTGATAATGTTTTGCATAGCGCATAAAATTATTTTTCGGGGACAGAAAAACTAATATGGCAAGTATGAGTTTCTAGGAAGATAGTATCTATTGTATTTTAAATGAAGAATTGACTTAAAATGATCATATATTATATTATTATAATGATATTCGAAAATGAGGCTACATCAAAGGGTGGTCACTCTCACATTCTTGTCCAGGGTTGCCCGATTGGAATTTTTAAAGCCAAATTTTACCCATCTTTTTTTTTTTTTGAAGCAGTTTGGATTAAAAAAATTATATTTGTCCGTTTATAAAGTGTAATGTACAGACTAACTAAGGAAGGAGCAAACAAACCATAAAGTTTCTTATGGAAAGCTATAAGAAAAGATGTTGCAAGCCTCTCCCTACTATGTTATCATTTTCATGGTAAATGCTCGTCTGAGCTAGAATCTATGCCCCCCCTCCAAATCTTCAACAAAAACACTCGTTTAGCTACAACCACTATAAACAATTTCTTCCATTGTCTATCTGTGTCTAAATCAAAATGCAAATTCCATGAACAAAACTTCTTTAGTAGAACTGCCCGCCTGTGGAACTCTTTTACTGCTAGTCTGCTTTCCAACTGACTACAACATGGTCAGCTTCAAATCCAACGCAAACAAGTTCTTGTTGAGCCGTCGCCTTAAATAATCAAATTCTACCCAATTTCCGCCACTAATGTTCAGCTACACTGTTGTTCTGGTGCCCTCTGTACACTCATTAAATCGTATCCTTGAGT
The DNA here is from genome assembly GCF_053919585.1 of Euprymna scolopes. Taxonomy (NCBI): domain Eukaryota; kingdom Metazoa; phylum Mollusca; class Cephalopoda; order Sepiida; family Sepiolidae; genus Euprymna; species Euprymna scolopes. The sequence continues at coordinate 88,748,912 of NC_136512.1, forward strand.
GGCCTCCAGGCCTTAATAAGTGGTGACTCCATTGTAAATTTTTTTTTTTAATATTACTCTATCATTAAATTCTTCTATGTTACCTAATTTAACCAACCAATCAGATGCCTACCCTTATATTTTACCTAATTTAACCAACCAATAAGGTGTCTCCTCTTATATTTAACCTAATTTAACCAACCAATCAAATGTCTATTCTTGTACCAGGCGACAAGAAAACCTTAGGTCAAACTCCTCAATCGACAAAACCTCTTTTTTTTTTTTCCCCCACTTGGTGGTGTCACCGCCGCTTATCAAGGCCTGTAGGCAACCCTAGGATAAGGATTAATAAGTATTAGGCGAGAGAACATGATCAGTAATTGTGAAACTTGGATAGGGCTCAATTATTTTAGAGAGTAACTCAACAACAACTTATTTACATTAGATTTGAAGATGACCATGTTATAGTCAGCTGGGTTGTGTATTCCACAGATGTAGAGTTGAAGGAAAGAAACTCTGCTCATGGAATTTTCGTTTGGTTTTAGACACAGATAGAGATTGATGGAAATTGTTGATAGTTGTTATAGATAGATGAGTGTTTGTTGCGAACGTTTTACAGGGTGCCCCTCGGAGGCATATAGCACATGGGAATATTTGAAAATTTTTAACCTTCAGAAATCATCTTTATTGTTTTTTTTTTTTAAATTTTTTTAATGAATGTTTAATTTTTAATTAATGTCTTATTTCTTACAATAAAATAATAAGTACAGTGTTAACTGATAGCCACTTGTAGGGATGAACCCCAAGAGCCTGCTTGGATGTTTAAACGCACCTTCTTAGCTATCATCTGAGACAACATCACGTTCTTAATACACGGCTCTACAAATGAATTTATCTTTAGGTGCTCTTCGACAACTAAATGTTTTCGTTTACTAGCCAAATAGAAAAGTTACTAGCTAAACCCATGTGATTTTTGGAATATGACATCTTTATTCCTTGACGAGTACGTACATCATAAAAATGTTTGTATTTCTTTTTTTCAAATAAGTGTAATTCTAAATATGCATTGAATTTTATGTTGAGACGTGAAAGTATAAACATTTAAATTTCTTCAGATGTTTTGTTGGTTAAAAAATAAGTATTATTTTTCTATTAAACTTTTTTATTGTTCAATGCTGTCAAGACTAAGCTTGTTTCCTTCAATAATTACAAGAAACCTTCTCTACTACTAATAGCAATAGCCAAAAACACATTACCCGAAAGTACTTTATTTAAACTCCTCAGTCTAACGTTAACAGGGAATATGAGTTGGAAGATACATTAAGAGCATTGCCAAGGCTGCTGCAAAGAAGGTGGGCTCTCTCTACTGTGCTAGAAAGCTACTTATGCTTGAAAGTATCCTGTACCTCTATAAGGCCACCATGTATGCAGTACTGTTGTAGCCTTTGGGCTAGTGCATCTGCTACTAGTCTCTCACTCCTGGACAGTATTCAAAAGAGAGTCGCCAACCTAATAGGTCTTGAATTGTTATCTAAGCTTTAGCCTCTGTCACAGCGACGAAATGTTGCATCCCTCTGCCTGTCCTGTGTTTTAATGGTGAATGCTCTGATGAACTACAAGCACTAGTACCCCCTAGACGTAAATACCTCTGACAAACCTGACAAGCAGTTAAATCCCACCCCTACACAGTAGAAATCCCTAGGTGTAAGAAAGCCTTCTACTCCAATAGTTTTTCCCCCAGAACTGCTAGACTTGGAACTCCCTTCCGGGTTCCTGCTTCCTCAACTGTACTGACATACAGAAGTTCAAGTGTAATGTGAACAGACACTTGCTGTTCATCTTTCTTCATAATGTCCCTGCAACACGCCCTTGATAGTAGCCCCCTACTTCAAAGTGGCACTGTGCCTTGTTTGAGGTGAAAATTGAATAAAAAAAATAGATAAAAAAAATAATTTGACTTTTCTTGTTTAATAAAAACAAAAACAAAGAAAAGACATTTTCGCTTACTAATTAGCTTTGTAGATTGTCAGTATTTCGTTCAAACTCCTTGGCGTAACATTCATAGGGAACATTAGTTGGAACAGATACATTGAGGGCATTGCCAAGGCTGCTGCAAAGAAAGTAGCCTCTCTCTACCATGCTAGAAAGTTAATTACACCTGAGAGTATCCTGTAGATCTACAAGGCCAGCATTCGCCTATGCATGGAGTATTGTTGCCACATTTGGGCTGGTGCATCTGCTACTAGTCTCTCCTTCTTAGACAAGGTTAAAAAGAGAGTCGTCAACCTAATAGGACTCAACCTCTGTCTGATGACGAAATGTTGACGGCTATGCAAGTATTTTAATTGTAGGTGCTCTGCCGAACTACAAGCCCTTGCCTCGACATAAATACCTCCGACAAACCAGACAAGCAGCAAAATCCCACTCCTTCACAAAAATCTCCAGATGCCAGAAAGCCTTCTACTCTAATAGTTTCTTCCCTCAAACTGCTGGACTTTGGAATTCCCTTCCTGGTCCCTACTTCGCTGACTGTACTGACATGCAGAAGTGTGTATGTGTACATGTTTATCGATTTATATGTATAGAATTTACTCTAAACCAATTATTCAATCATCATAAATTTTGGAACACACCTGTTAGATATAAGGGTAGGTAATGTGAACTATAGTCTAAATTTACTGTTACGCAACCGAGGCTAAAACGGTATGAAAACCTTCATAAAAGATCCAGAAACCTTCGAGTTTTGTGAAACGTATTACTCAAATTTTAGGATTTTATGGGCACAAAAAAAAAAGTTACATATTTCAGATTTTCATTAACACCAATTGAGCAAGATTCCTTGAATTTCTATTTTTTCTTAAGATCCCTTCAGCTTAAGCGTTAAATTTTCTAGAATCAAAATCATGTAAGTGATTTTGATCAAAATTGAATGAGAAAAAAGGTTAATAGCATTATATCTTGATTTTTTTACCTTTGTAAGACGACACAAAATTGGTGCAAAACTTATGAAATTATGGAATTTATTTTACCCACCCTGAGACAGGTATTCTTGTAGCCTATAATTTCTATTTCTAGTAATCGATATATTATATTGTGATATTACATGTTTTAAGTAAATTTTTAAAAATGCCTTTTGAAGTCCTCAAATAGAAGCATAAAAAGAAAGGGTGGGATTTAGCTGTTTGTTGGGTTTGTCGGGGGTATTTACGTCGAGGGGGTACAAGTGCTTGCAGTTCATCAGAGCATTCACCATTAAAATACTATAAACATATTTATTTAAAAAAACAGTTTTTAGATATTTTTATTTGTTATATTCAAAGACAATATTAAAATGAAACAAATAAGAATTGTTTTTTAGTGAGTACTCCAAATCGGTTGCCAATGTCTATTTCCTATGAAGTGTTATGGAGCAATGGCCAACTTCTTTCTTAATTCTACTGATTCAGGGAAAACAAATAGATACCAGAGGATCTTTTGCGAATAACGAAAAAAATGTCTTCATAAGCATATTTTGTTTACCTTGCAATTTTTTGAGTACAGCTACTTCCATCTTGAGGACCTGTTTAGGCTGTTTGGCAGACTCCAGCTTTAAGGCCACAGATTCCTTGGTAATCAAGTCAAACCCCTCATATATCTCCCCAAATCCACCACCACCAATTTTGCGCACCTGAAAAGAACAAAATAAAAAATAAAAACTCAGATGACAATAAAATAAAAACATATGTGACAAAAAAATAATTAAAAACACAGGTGACAAAAAAATTTAAAAACACAGGTAATAAAAAAAAAATTTAAAAACACAGGTGATAAAAAAAAAAATTAAAAACACAGATGACAATAAAATAAAAATAAAAACACATGTGACAAAAAATAAAAAAACACAGGTGATAAAAAAAAAATTAAAAAACACAGGTGATAAAAAAAAAATTAAAAACACAAGTGATAAAAAAAATTAAAAAACACAGGTGGCAAAAAAAAAAAAATAAAAACACAGGTGACAAAAAAATAAGACACAGGTGACAAAAAAATTAAAAACAGGTGAAAATAAAAAATAAAAACAGGTGAAAAAAAAATAAAAACATTAGTGACAAAAAATAAGACAGGTGAACATAAAGGAGGATAAAAAAAAGACAACAAAAAATCCACTAATGACAATAAAATGAAGAAATCTATTTGTTTTTCTTTCAAAGTTTTCAAAGAAACCAGAAAAAAAAAATGCTTTCAAAGCTTTATATTTAAATGGGGAGCAAAGATATTGATGTGGAATCAGATTAAAAAAATATATCACCATGTTTTTTTTTTTTTTTAAAAAGGTCTTGACCTCTTAGGTTTCTATGATCCCAGCTAATCTTTGTCAATTTTGAAAAATGGTGCTTATTTAATTCTATTTCAATATTAAAAACAGCTTATAAAAAGAAAAACAAAATGTGTTGGGTTTAAAAGTGACACCAAAAATTACGCAAATTCATCAAGTATTTTTTTTTTAACACGAAATAAACACATTTTAATGGCAAATTCTTCTCATATTAAGATCACTAATCAGTTATCAAGACCCAGAGGCCACTCGAGGATAAGGGTTAAAGGGTGTACAATAGTTAATGGGAAAATGTCATAGTAATCATTAGTAGTGGAAATTTGGTAAATTGGATTACTTAATTGATTTACTTCCCAAACTCATATTCTGCAAAAATGAGGAATTTTCAGGATATTTTGTCTACGATTTTTGCTGCCAAATGCTCAATAAACCGTGGAAGTATTTGATCTAATTTTTTGTGTGAATACTTAATAGGTATATACACAACTTTCAGTTAGTGCCATTTTATGATATTTGAAGCAAAGTGAAAAATCGACCTACCCTAATATATATATATATATATATATATATATATATATATATATTATTATTATTACAACCTCAAGAGATTTTATTTAATTCATTACAAATTGTTTCACTAGACAGGACAAAATTATCCGCCCATATCGTCAGATGATTCAAGTTAATGACACAAACCGAAAGTTGTGTATATACCTATTAAGTACTCACACAAAAAATTAGATCAAATACTTTCACGGTTTTTTGAACCAGTAAAGATTGTAGACAAAATATCCTGAAAATTCCTCATTTTTGCAAGATTTTCTTGAATATGAGTGTGGAAAGCAAATAAATGAGCCCCCCCCCCTTAAATAATCCAATTTACCAAATTTCCACAACTAACGATTATTACGTCATTTTCCACAGGCATCTTAATAATATCAGCTAGAAAACCAAATTCTGATTTTCATTTTATAATATAGGTTGAATTTGCATAAATTTTGTTGCACAATTTTTTCTTTAATCAACCTGCATGATCAAGTTTTTATGCAATTGTAATTTTTTAAATATTGGTCTGAAATAAGAGAAGCACCCAAAAAATTTTTGGTCACTTTTAGGTTGGTTGGTTGGTTGTTTTTGTTTTACAGCATATCAACCCTTTTCGGGTTATTTAATGCCGAATCTAAAGATTTTGAAGAAAAATTTTTTTTAATAGAATATATTTGTTGTTTTCAAGTCGGTTTCTATTTAACCCATAGTTGGGACCCTAACAGGTACTACCACTCCGGGTCAGAGTGGACCTGGGAGCAATGGTAATTACAGGGTGACTCCACACTCCCCAAAGCCCACAAATTGGGGCTTCACCACTGGATATAGTTTAAGGTCATATCCAGGACCCCCATTGAGGGACTTTTACCCTCTGCAGGGGGGTAGTCGGCATATTCTAATGCCCCATCGACAGGGCCATCACTTTTAGGAGATTTTATTTTAGCTATTTGGAATTATAGAGAACAAGTTATTATACACATTAAAATTATATCAATGTAAAGCCCTACCCCCTGCTCAACATTTATTCCAGATTATATATATACTAGCTGGACGCCCGGCGTTGTCCAGTCGTACAATATGCTTAAACATGATATTTTAATTTATGCAGATTGCCTATGTATTTTTATAGAATCGATCCTCTATTGATTATTATGTATTACAAGGAATAATTTGCTCGGTGGACTAATTCGCAAAAATAAAAAAGATAAATAAAATAATAATAATAATGATAATGTCGTTCATCAAAATCTCATCTGTATTTGTTTACAATATCACGTCAGTTGATATTTAGACTTGACAATGAATGCCCTGGAAAAGTGACTTCTGATTAATGTTTAGTTTTAAACTATGCAAACGAAGAAATGATTTGCTGCGATTTTAAATGGTACCTCTTCTTTTATCATAGATTGAACTCATTAATAAGAAAAAATTTATAAAATAAAATGGTGAGGTACACCTGGGCTTGAACAAAGTGATCATTTGATCTGTAGTCGAATGCTTTATCACTAAATCTGTTTTTTTTTTGTTTTAAGAAATGATTTGCTGAGATTTTATTATCTCCCTTGGCCGGTGTAATGCAAAATATTCCCTTGCAAAAATTCTTTTTATCTATAAGAGTGAAAGACTATTTTTACAAACGAATGTTTTTTTTTTTTCGATTTTCGATACTTATCGGATGAATTTTTGTGCAAAACATATCTAAGAACACTGCCAGACATATAAATTAGCTTTGTGTGAAATTTGCAAAAGATAGGCTCAGCCGTTTTGGAATATATGAGGAAAGAACTCTCTCACACACCCACACAAAGTGACTTTCATATAATGGTAGAGATATTAAAGCATGAAAATAAGATTTCCAGCTATGGTATAACTGGAAATGTTTTCTCAATCATTAAATCATTTCTCTCCGATAGGTTCATAAGAGTAGTGGTTGATGGACAAAAATCAGAGGCCTGCAGTATTAATGCTGGAGTCCCTCAAGGGTCAATCCTGGGCCCAACTCTCTTCCTGATCTACATCAATGACCTCCCTAAACACATACTTAAATTATTCGTTGACATCTATGCTGATGACACGACCATCTACGGCAACACATCAAAGGCTGTAAATGACAAAGTTCTCTCTGATTCTCTCTCCTCTGATCTCGAGTGCGTGGTTCAGTGGGGGAAGTCGTGGCTGGTTACCTTAAATGCATCTAAAACCAAACTCCTATCTTTGCATCATCAATGCTCTGATCCCCATCTGGCATCAATTGAAATGGATGGCTCTCGTCTGAGAGAAGCTCCGTGTTTTGAGAAGCTTCTGGGTTTGTCCTTTACTCCTGATCTGAAATGGAACACGTAGATCAAGTCTGTTGCCAAGGTCGCTGGAAAGATGGTGGGATCCTTCTACCACTCCAGAAGATATCTCACTACTGACGCAATTCACTATCTATATAAAAGCCAAGTATGTCCAAGGATGGAATACTGCTGCCATATCTGGCAGGAGCTGCTAAAAACAGCCTATCCTGCCTTGACAGAGTACAAAATAGACTTCGTGGCTTAGTGGGGGATGCCCTTTTCTCTACCCTCCAACCTCTCTCCCACAAAAGAGACTTGCGAGCCTATCTTTGTTTTATCGTTATTTCCATGGCAGGTGCTCGTCTGAACTCCAATCTTTGGTCCCCCTTCGTCAATCTTTCACGAAAAACACCCGTCTAGCTGAATCCATTGTGAAAAATTTCCCCCACTCTTTATCTGTACCTAAATCAAAACGTGGATTCCATGAACAAAGCTTCTTTCTTAGAACTGCACACCTGTGGAACTCTGTTCCGTCTGCCTGCTTCCCACCTGACTACAACTTGGATGTGTTCAAGTCCAACGTTAACAAATTCCTAATGAACCGCTCCCTTAAGTAAACACTTCATCAAATCTCCACACTAACGTAATGTACTTGCAATAACCCTTATCCCTGAGTGGCTTCCGGGCCTTGATAAGTGGTGACCACCGTGTAAAAAAAAATAATAATCAAAGAATGTTTTTTATTTAGCGAACATTCTAACAGAATGATGAATTATTGTACACATGCTACTTATATGCTGTAGTATTATCCTAACGAACCACGTTACTCGAAAAAATACTGAAGAACAAAATATAACATAATTATTAAATGACGGAAAAATACAAAAAAAAAAAAAAAATTTAATGTTAAAGATTAATGCTGAAATTTAAAAAAAAAACAATTTTTCTACAAGGGAATCACCATTTATCAAGTCCTGGAGGCCATTCAAGGATAAGGGTTAATAAGTGTATGCCGATTACTGAGACAACAGTGTAATAATCGTCAATGGTGGAAATTGGATAGGATTTGATTATTTAAAGGGGCAGCTCAACAAGAACTTGTTTACATTAGACTTGAAGCCATGTTGTAGTCAGCTGGAAAGATCCACAGGCGGGCAGTTCTTGGAAAGAAACTTTGTTCGTGAAATTTGTATTCAGATTTGGGCACAGATTCTAGATAATTTACACTTAAGAAGCAAAGAAGACAGGTTTAAGAACTTGCCTCCTTGAGATGCATATGAACGTCACGGAACTTGTGTTCATTGACGCTCCATCCAACAACCAACTTAGTAAACACACATAGAATGATTAACCATAACCCGCCAACCAGAACTCCGAACACACTTTTTTTTCGTCTCCATATCTAACACATGTAGACAAACAGCCCAAATCTTTCGGAAACATTTCCTTTCATGTTCCCAATTGCCAAAGACTCCCCTCCATATGCATTTGACGAATTGTACGACACATTCTGAGCACTGTATACAATGATTTTATCATCTATATATAAATACCGTAGTACCTTTAATGTATGTATGTATGTATGCTTGTCATGGTTTCCAGATTATAAATTATTCAATCGGATGACCCTATTTATTAGTGTTGGGATGATTAATCGAAATCAGAAAAATCGGAATACTTGAGGGTATCGGAATTGGTATCGAAATCAGAAAAATTTGTACTGATTTTCCAATGCCAAAACGATTCTTTTTGTCTTTTTTTATTTGATTTTGTTTAAAGAAAAATCTTCCATTGCTGGTAATAATGATAAAATAACAAATATTTATTGATTTTAAGATACCAGTGAAGCTAAAATCGATAGATCTTCCTCCACAAGTATACTTTTATGTTTAGGAAAATATCTGCACATTTAACGTGTGCGTCTACGGTAATCAGAGAAAAATACAGCTACATAGTTAAATATTTGGAGATTTATAAAGAATCGGAATCGGAACCAGTAATTGTATCAGAATCGGGAAAAATATTGGAATCATCCCATCACTACTATTTATTCAAACAGAGAATATAAGGTGGCAAAATACCACGAACATAAAATTAGTAAATAGATGCGCTAATTTAATGGTTGCAGTATGTTATTTCCTTCTATCCTTCTTTTTTCCAATCACCGAAGACAACGTAAAAAAATATTTTTTGAATAAAAAAAAAATGTTTTGAATAAAAAAAAAAAAAGTGATGCTGCTTTTGTGCCAGAATATGCATTCTTGGTCTTCTGGCTAGGATCCAAGCATAGTATCTGTTCTCTCTAAAGATGGTATAATGATATAGGGTTTCCATTTGGACTGGGCATCCATACAATGAAAATATGTCACAGACTCGTATAAGGATATATTGGAGATAAACCGTAAAAACCAGATATATTCTGACACTACATTGAACAAACTACTTAGATAAATACTTTACAGTTTTAACAAAATGGCTACAATAATATCACAGGGTCTCCATTCACGCTGAATGTCCATAGAATGCCCAGCGGCAATATATTACATATGAAAGATGCCACTGTAAAATTTCCAGAAGTCCCGCTAATCATCATCATCATTATTATTGTACTGACTAAGAGTTCTCACAGAGGCCATCATCAGAGAGTACTCACTGACAACAACTGTACTCTTCATCTTTTTCGATAACCTTTGCAAAATGACTTTTGCAATTGCAACAGCTGCTTGGCGTTGACATCGCTGGCAATGACTGTTGGTCTTCACTGGAATTTGGGTGGCAATAAACCTCCCTAAGATGCCAGTACTCTTTCTACTCAACCAGTGGAAGTCTAGTTAGTGCTTTCCGTATTTGGTCTTACCATCCTCCTTGAACCTTCATGCTTATTTTGTGTGGTATCAGCCGAGGTTAATTATTTTCTTTTTTTTTGGGGGGGGGGTAGGGGGTAGTTTATAAGATTACTTGCAGTTTTTTCTTTTTTTCTTTTTTTTACTTCGGAATCCCCACTTATCAAAACCCGAAGGCCACTCGAGGATAAGGGTTAATGAAGGTAAGGTGGTAGTGTAGAAATTGTTAATGGTGTAAATTGGGTAGAATTTATGGGGTTGGCTTAACAAGAACTTGTTTACATTGGATTTAAGTGTTACCATGTTGTATTCAATTGAGAAGCAGGCCAGCGGAACAGTGTTCCACAGATGGACAGTTCTGGAGAAAGAAGTTTTGTTCATGGACTCTGTGTTTAGATTTAGGCACAGATAGAGAATGAGAAAAATCGTATATAGTGGTTGTAACTAGTTGAGTGTTTTTGTGAAAGTTTGGCAAGGGGGGGACCATAGATTGGAGTTCAGTCGAGCATTTGCCATGAAAATAATAATAGAGAAGAAACAGGATCACAACATCTCTTCTGTAGGAAAGAGGTTGCAGGGAAGAGAAAAGGGCATCATCTATTAGGTTTCAAAATCAGTATTGAACTCTATCAAGGCTGGATAGGGCATGCCAAACAGCTGCCCAGATGTGGCAACAATGCTCCATTTTAGGGCGTATCTGGCTCTTATACAGATAGAAGATTGCATCGGCAGTGAGATACCTACTAGAGTGATAGAGTGATCCAATAATTTTTCCAGCCATATTGGCAACAGATTTGATGTATGTGTTCTATTTTCAGATCAGGAGTGAAGGTCAATCCCAGGAGTGAAGATCAATCCCAGAAGCTTTAAGACAAGAGCCATTCATTTCAATCGGGGCATGATGGGTGTCAGAGCGATTATGATGAAGGAGAAAAGTTTTCTTTGATGGGGGGGGCAGTTTATAAGATTACTTACAGTGTTTTTCTTTCTTATTTTTTACTTAGGAATCACCACTTATCATGGCCTGAAGCCCACTCGAGGATAAGGGTTAATGAAGGTAAGGTGGTAGTGTAATAATCGTTAATGGTGTAAATTGGGTAGAATTTGATTTAGACACACATAGCGAGTGAGGGAAATTGTTTATAGTGGTTGTAGCTAGTTGAATGTTTTTTGTGAAAGTTTGGTAAAAGGAGGGGGGACCATACATTCGAGTTCAGTCGAGCATTCGCCATGAAAATAACGATAGAGAAGTCGGTTTTGAACTTTATCAAGGTTGGATAGGGCACGCTAAGCAGCTCCTGCCCAGATGTGGCATCAGTACATTATTTTAGGACACATCTGATGAAAGGAGAGAAGTTTGGTTTTCGATGCATTAAAATTAACCAGCCACCTTTTTCCCCATTTCATTACACTCCCAAGATTAGAAGATACAGAATCAGAAAGATCTTGGTCATTGCTGGACTTTGAAGTGTTGCCATAGATTGTGGTGTCGTCTGCATAAATGTCTACAAATAATTTGCATTTCCTTGGTTTCATGTGGTGTCCTGCCATTTTTTGGTTTTCCAGTTTCCATGTCGCAGGTTACTTTCCGTGTTGGAGGATCTTCCTTGAGATTTCAGCATTACCTTCTGATTATTATTCACCAGAAGTTCTCACACAGGTCAGGATTGATTGAGACAAAAGATGAATCCTATCTGATGCAAATGTCACTGTAGAAAACGATATGATGATGATCTTTGACCTTGCAAATCTTTATGAAATGAATATATACTAATTCTAAAATACTAAAGTGCTCTAATCATTTCATTCACAAAATTCACACATAGCTAGAATCATGTTTGTAGTGGGTTCATCTTAAGATAAATCGCTATCATACACCCATGGCTGACTTGAACTGCTTGGACTTCTGCGGCTTTACTATGGCAATAGTTCTCAATCTTTTGGCAACCTGCATGTGAAACTGGATGAAAGAAATAACTTTTTTGGTTAATTTGTAGTTTAGCGGCGTAAATTATTATTTTTTTTTTTTTACATGGGTGTCACCACTTATCAAGGTCCAGAGACCACTCAAGGATAAGGGTTAATAGGTATACATTAGTCATTGTGATTTTAGTATAGTAAACAGTGGGAATTTTGTAACTTGGATTACTTAGGGGGACGATTCAATTAGAACTTGTTCACATTGGACTTTTTCTTTTTTTTTTCATAGGTATCAACACATTATCAAGGCCAAGAGGCCACTCAAGGATAAGGGTTAAAGAGTGTACAGTAGAAATTGGACAATATAATAATCATTAGTAATGAAAATTTGTTAAATTTGATAACTTATATGGAACGGCTCATCAAGAAATATTATTATTAAGAATTATTTGACAAACATGAAACTATAAAAAAAACTATTTTATATAAAACACATTATTAAACCCAAAGGCTGAAATAAAACCAGAAAATTTAATTTTTATTAATTTTAAATCATTTTTTATTAGATTAAATGTATGATATTCAACACCACAGAATGTCGGCACCATATTTTAAAAAATTTAGCCTTTTTAAAGTTTGACAGATTAGCCCTTTTAAGACTAAATTTGGCTTTTTTTTTTTTTTTTTTTTAAAGGCAATTTTAATGGAACTATTATTTTATTTATTTTTTTTTTTAAAGATTATATGTCTGTCAAATAATTTACGGTGCTAGACTACAAATTTGCTAACCTTTTTTCTTTCATCCAAAAAAAGTTAGTGACAAAGTTTCCCTTTTTTTTTTCTTTTTTTTTGGGGGCTTTTTTTTTTAGGCAATTTCAATGGAACTATTATTTTATTTGTTTTCTTTTATAGATTTTATGTCTGTCAAATAATTTACGGTGCTAAACTACAAATTTGCCAACCTTTTTTCTTTCACCTAAAAAAAGTTAGTGGCAAAGTTTCCTTTTTTTTTTTTTTTGTGAGTCTCTACAAACAACACTCAGTACATTGCCATAATGAAACGCCATGATAAAAATGGTGAAGTAGTAAAAGACGTAAACTATTTGAAAACTTATTCTAATGATTAAAAGGTTTTGAGGACACGGATGAGGTAGTGTGGGATGTAAAGTAGATATCTCACTGTTGATGCAATTCTATACCTGCATAAGAGCCAAGCACATCCTGGGATGAAGTACTGTTGCCACATCTGGGCAGGAGCTGCTCAAAGCACCTATCCTGCTTTGACAAAGTTCAAAACCAGCTTCATAGCCTATTAGGGGATGCCCTTTTCTCGTCCTTGCAAATAAATAACAACCTTACATTCCCATAAAGAAACGGCAAAATGTAGCAGCAGGAAACGGAAACCAATAAAACTTATTCTAAAGGTACCCTACCAGGGCTCTATCGAAAAATTTATCTTTAGTTGACATTTGACAGCTAAATATTTTTGTTTACTTAGCCAAATAGAAAAGTTACTAGCCAAGCCCACATGATTTTTGGAATATGATATCTTCATTTTGTGACGAGTATGCACATCAAAGACATTTTTTCTGTATTTTTAAAAAAATAAGTGGAATTCTAAATGTGCGCCAAATGTGAAGACTTAAAGGTAAACATTTGGATTTTTTCAGGACTTTTTTTTTTAACAGTCTTTGCTTTAAAAAAAAAAAAAAGAGAATTTGTTTCTATTAAACTTTTATTGTTTAAATAATTAAACTTTGCTTGTTTTATTAAAAATAAAAAAATTGAAAAGACATTTTCCACTCGGTAATAAGCTTTCGAAGATTGTCAGCGAAACAAAACAAAAACACAATCGCCAAAAGATAAGCGTTCTAGCCACCACTTAAAAAAATAACTCGCAAATGCAACTGTTTCACTCGCAACATAAAATCCTGTCTACGAGGGCACGGAGGAGGTAGTATGAGATCTAAAGCAACGTACCACTTTCCATCGGTCTTTCACAACTTGAGCTCGTTGAATGAGATCTTCAGTGGTCATACTGCTGCTGTTGGTAGCAACGGCTGAAGACTTGGGTGCAGGGTGAGCCTGCTGCTGCTGCTGGCTACTACGGTGGGGGGAGTGGTGACCGTGGTGATGGTGGTGGTGACCGTGGTGACCGTGGTGGTGTAGTCTCCGAACACTGCTAACAGCAGCAGGGGCGGGACGACAAACTCCAGCTTCTTTTTTGACCATAGATCTGCCCTAGAGACACAGCAGAGCATCCTGGCAGACAAACTCCAAACTGAAAAAAAAAAAAAAAAAGAAAAAACAAAAATGAAGTCATCAAAAGATCAAATCAAATCAGCAAAACAAGAAAAAAATTTAAAAAAAAAAAGGGTCAATTGCATAACGGATAAAGTACTTGGCGAAATTCAGTTGTAAAGTTACACTCTTCTGGAGGTTGAAGGTTCCATCTTCAGTGCAGGTGACACTCAAAATACAATTGCAAATTACTTAGAACTTCTATCCAGTCATGGCTGATAGAACAACAGCATGTTACGCCTGTGGATTAAATAAAGGGTTTAGTTTGAAATTCTGTGCAGATTTCCGAGTTATGCAAAAAGATTTCTAGAGTTTGAGAAAATACACCTGAAGGTAGAAGGTTACATCAACCAAAATGTCATGAAAATTGAAGATGAGAGAAGTAGTTCAGTTTAGCTTTCTTTGCTTTTCACTTTTTGAAGAAATTGATTCGGAACAAGTGGAGGTTTTTCTGGAAATGGACATGCCTTTGCCACAAATGCCAGTGGGAGCCTGGCGAATACTCTGTGGATGGCAGCGATCAGACTGGCTTTCGTGTTGTGGGAGGTCATGTTGGTGCTGTTCTCAAAGTACGACCAAACAAAGTAGTCCAGCGGTTTTAGGTCGGGGGGGGTAGTGAGAGAAGGGTACAAAGTCATAGCACTCCTTCTGAAGCCTGGGTCTCTTTGGACTTGTGGGCCAGCACTGAGTCCTGCTGTCACACCCAGGATCTGCCAGCGGCCACATGGTTGCACCAGGGGATCACCACACTCTTCAGCACATCCAGGCACACTTTGGTGTTGACTTTCAAGCTGACTTTGAAGATGTAAGGTAGCATGATGTGGTCCTCACTTGAAACTACGCTAAAGACCATAATCGTGACCGGAAACTTTGCACGCCCTTAAACGTTGAAATGTTCACCAACTGGTCAACTAGTAGATGGACTACAACAAAAAAAGAAAACCGGTTTTCATCAAAAGGAAATGGAATCATGTCCTCTTTTCTAGGGCGACAATTTTATTGTTCCATCCTGTATTTGGATTGTTCGCACTACTGTTCTCATCAAGGTTTTGATCAATATAACCTTTGACCTTCAGGTGTATCTTCACCTGAAGAAAGTCGAAGGTTGAATGTGGGAAAGAATATTTTTAATTTTTTTTTTTAAGTAAACCATAATCATTAGAATTCAAGATGTGTGAGGTATTTATGAAACGAAAAGATCATGGAGTCGTTTCAGACCTCTTTTATAAACCTCTTTGAAATACGACTATGGCGGTTCTATGATGCACTTTTCTTGCACAAGTTCAAAAAGATTCTTTGGAATCCTACCGTCATGCGTTCTAAAATTTCTAAATATTCAGCAGAACGTACATGCATGTTAGAAGACATGATGCCATATTTTATTTAAAAACGTAATGTGTCATTTTTATCCGATTCCTGAATTCATCAAAGGTTTCAATAGAAATATTCATAATTTTGAAAAAAAAAAAAAAAAAAAAGGCATTGTTATGTGCTACTGTCACTGCTTCCTTCAAAACATTTCATTTCATTATGCATGAAAACATTAAAAAAAATATATATAGCATTTTTATGGCAAAGTCCGTACAAAATTTTAAATGAATAAATGAAATGCAAAAAGAAAAAACAAACAACAAAGAAAACAGGTTGTCATGTTAGATTTTCTTATTCGATTGATATTAAAGAATTTGAAAAAAAAAAAAAAAAAAGATTTAAAGAATTAAAAAAAAAGATTTAAAGAATTAAAAAAAAAGATTTAAAGAATAAAAAAAACAAAAACAGTTAAACAAATTGAAACAAAACAAACAAACAAACTTAATTTGAAAAAAGATAAAAAACATTTTGCAACACATGGATGGTTGCTTTTTTTTGCTTTACACACTGATAAATCAAGTCGTTTCTGTCAAAGCAAATCTTGCAAATGACAAATAATTTTCAGCGTTTGAAATGCACATCTGTCGCATATACACAAAAGATGATGATGAACACTTGTGCATAAACATATGATGGTACATCTTTATCGATTCGAGTTGCAACAAACGAGAGAAGAGAAAGCAGGTTTGAAGCGTGCGCAAACAGAAATTGATAGGAAATGAAACCGCAGTTAATCTCTAGCTAGTCACTTTCTCTACAGCAAGTATCCGACTGATTAAATAAGTTTTGAGATAACCAAGTAAAATTTAATACCCACGTCCCTTCTAATATATAACGCACACCCACACACACACGCACGCACGCAATTGTTGTTTTTCATATTTAGATTTTTCAGACTATCTTGATCTATCCATCTGATCTTGAGTACTATTTTCAAAATATTTCAGTCAATATAACGTTTGACCTTCTTATCTCCACTTGCTCTGAATCAATTTCTTCAAAAATGAAAAGCAAAGAAAACTAAACTGCACAAGGGCCAATATTTCAAAGCGATTGTTTCTGTTCAGAAAAAAAAAAAATAGAAGAAAGAATTGCATCGACAGAAAAGTTTGAATGTTTTTTTTTTTTCGTATCATTTGGATTCTTCGGACTACTGTTCTCATCTTCAGTGTTATATTCACAATGTTTCAGCTGATATAACCTCCGACCTTCTTCAGGTGTATCTTTTCAAACTCTGAAAAATTTTCTGCCAAACTCGGGAATCTGCACAGAATTTCGAATGGAACCATTTATTTAAATCCCTTCCTGCTACTTGCTTCCCTGACTGTACTGATAAGCAGAAGTTTAAATGTAATGTAAACCAACATCTTGTTAATCTTTCTTAGGCATGGTCTCAATTAGTAGCCCCTTACGTCCACGCATTTTTAGGAGTGAAAGTGAGTAAAAAAAAAAAAACAAAAAAACTACTATCTAACTAAATTTATATAAAGGTAAGTTTAACATCCCAGGTGAAAGTCATTCTGGGTATTAACTTGGCACACCCTAGATGTCAATCTGTGTTGGTCACTTTGACAAATGATTTTCATATAGGTATGTTGGTTTAAAAAAAGTTCAAAACTTATCTGGCAAATATATCCGATGAACCAAGTGCAAGAGAAATTCATACAATTGAATTTAAGGGGACTATTAGAATCATAAAAAGATGTCTCGGTTGGAATGTATGACGGCAATATGCCTTGTTAGGGGTTCAAAACATACCAACATGTAAAACGGATTTTTTTTTTTTTTTTTAAGAAAGAATTCACTACTTATCAAGGCCAGGAGCCCACTCGAGGTAAGGGTTAATGAGTGTACAGTAGTCAATGGGACAATATCATAGTAATCGTTTGTAGTGAAAATTTGGTAAATTAGATTACTTAAGGGGAACGGCTCATCAAGAACTTGTTTACATTGCACTTGAAGAGGACCATATTGAAGTCAGCTGAAACCCCCCACCCCAGATATGATGATCATGATGGTGTCTATTAAGCCAAGCACACACCCTTTTCCCTCAGATCCAATTTGAACATCACAGTATTCAAACAGAATATCGTTTCTTTTGCAAGCTTGTTCTGAAGAAATTAAAATTTTCCAATTTATCTCAGCATGGAGTAAAGGAAGGGGGTTATTAAGTTGTTGTGTGACGATACAAAATGGTGGAGATGGGATTAATCGCCAACCTATAACTCTTTTAGCAAGTTAAAAATTCATGCCAACCTCTTAATGATTTAGAGACTGACTTAGTCGAACTGGCTCTGAATAGACTGGCAATCTAATGACAACCATCATCTGATAGACTTAATCGAAAAAGGTTGGCTCTCACTTTCTGGAAGCTGTCCAGGTGTCGCTCAATTTGTGTCAAACTTTGCTCCCAGATTTACTTCATATTAGCAGGGAGACCCGAAATTGCCCGGGATTGAATGATGATCAATGAATGTTTCACACTCCCATATTTTTATTGTCGTCGAAATAAGTGAAATCACTCATTTTGATTGATTGCCTGCTCTAGTTGGAGACCTATCACAGTGCACCTAGAAGGAAGCTTCACATGCCTCCCTGCAGTGACTTGATCCACGATACATTGTAGTCTATATTGCACTGTAGAGAATCTACTGTTGATTTAAAAAAAAAATATTCTTTTACATATAATGGCTTAAATAAAGTTTAAAGTAATAAAACTACACAGATGCACTTGCGATGCTAAGCCATGTAAGGTGTTAATTTTGTCAAAATCGCCTGTTCTTTCTTTCATCAGCTTATTTTGATTATAGATACTTATCAAAGACATTCCGATACAAACCCTATCAAAAAACACTGCCAGGCATATAAAGTGCCTTTGCATGAAATTTCATAAAAATTGACCAAGCCGTTTTCGAGTCCAGAGGGAATGAATCCACACACACAAACGAACGAAGTAGAGATACTGCTTCTTAATGAAAATAAAAGCGAAAATGTGTGTATATATGTATGTATGCATGTTTGTATGTCTCGCAATAACTTTCGACACGGGTCACGGATTTTCACGAGATTCGTATCATTTTAAAGCTCGATCCTTCACCCGACAAATATCGAAAAATTGGCCAAAAACATTAATTCCTTCACCCTAAAATTATCAGTTTTCTACAGGGAGGGGTCAGCAAAAATCGTCTTCTCATGACAAGTTCGCTTCTACGCATGCACAAATGACGTCGGAACATGATTTAGTTTAAATATTAAAAAAAAAAACAACCTAATTTTGTCAACGTTGTCTTAGCTCAGTTCATTAGAGCGCGGCCTCATTATCTAAAAGTTGTGGGTTCGAATCGTAGTGTGAGATGTCTTTCTTTTTTTTTTTTTTCGATTTTTAAAGGTTTAATATTGAAACAGGGTTATTGAAGACATTTTTCACGTTCTATGTTTTTTTTTGTTTTTATTTTTCACATTTTTTAAAGAAGTTTTAACGCTTGTTTTTCTGGGTTTTTTTTCCATCACATTCGCCTTTTCTTTTTTTGTTTTTGTTTTTCCGATTTTTACATTTAACATTGTTCGTTTGCCTTATTTTAGTTTTTTTTTGTTGTTTTTTTTTCGATTTTTTAAAGTTTTAACATTTATTTTATACTAGCGAGGGATACCCGGCATTGCCCGGGTGTTTTTCGGGGTATGTGAAAAAAACCCGAAGCGTTGACGACGCGCAGTTGGAAAATATTAAAGTGTTTTAAAAAAAAAAAACAGGTGCGCGTTTTTGATTGACGTTTGATTGAATAAATGGGTTTGTTTGTTTTTAAAAACCTGCTCCCTCGTCTTGAAATGAAAGCTACAGTCTGATATGACGAAGTCGACATTGAACAAACTGGCTCTGGGCCTGTGATTAGAGTCGAGGTTCACTTTTTTTATACCGAAAACCGAATGTAACGCGTGCCGATGCGGGAAATGTGGAATAATTAACGTTTGAAAGTCAACAAAATTAAATAGAGGCGAGCTCCATGGATAATTCGTAGATATTACAATTTATAGATGATATAAAAAGTTTCTCTGAAAGAAGCCTTTTGTAAACATTGAGGAAAAGCGAACATACATACATACATACATTTTCGCTTTTATATATATAGATAAAATATTTAATAATTTACTATTTAATATTTAAAAATATTTACTTCGCTTATTCTTATGTTTTGATTAACCTAACCTCCCCCCCTGCCCAAGCACACACATCTCTAAACACCCGGGCAACGCTGTGAAGAAGGCAGGTTCTCTCTACCATGCTAGAAAGCTACTAATGCCCGGAAGTATTCTGTACCTCTACAAAGCCACCATTCGCCCATGTATGGAGTATTGTTGTCACATCTGGGCTGGTGCATCTACCACTAGTCTCTCGCTCCTGGACAAGGTTCAAAAGAGAGTCGCCAACCTGATAGGTCCTGAACTGTCATCTAAGCTTCAGCCTCTGTCCCATCGACAAAATGTTGCATCCCTCTGCCTGTTTTACAAGTAATTTAATGGTGAATGCTCTGATGAACTGCAAGCACTTGTACCCACTCGACGTAACTACCCCTGACAGACCCGACAAGCAGCTAAATCCCACCCTTTCACAGTAGAGATCCCTAGATGTAAGAGAGCCTTCTACTCCAGTAGTTTCTTCCCCAGAACCGCTAGACTTTGGACCCTGCTTCATCAACTGTATTGACATGCAGAAGTTCAAGTGTAACGTGAACCGACATCTTGCTGCCCAACTCCCTACATAGTACCCCTGTAGCTTATGTCCCTGATAGTAGCCCCCTACATCAAAGTGGCAATGTGCCTTGTTTGGGGTGAAAATGTAATACAAAAATAAAAATTTCAAATATAATATTTATTCTTAATTCGATTGAAATAAAAAAAAGTCAAGAGTAGTTGCAAAGTACTTTGCAAATATTTTTGTCTTTAGTTAAGGAGAAATCAAATTAGAGTGTTAATAGGTTGAAGTAGTTTGCTTGAAGCATTGTTTAATGTGTATATAAATAGAAATTTAAGCTTATAGAAGGCAGGATAATGCAAAGATGTGACGGATAAACTCAAACTGAAGCAAATCAAGATAATGATGGAACCAGCTATGCAGTTTCACTTTTGTTGATCCAATTCATGTGTATATGTATAACCATATATATGTTTTTTATACAATATTTTGCATGTAGGATATTCTTAGTTGCATTAGACGGTCAGGTGGTGTGTCAGTGATACTATATTTCGGAATGTCTTCCCCTCATCAGGCGTGTGTTTGATTTTCAAACATGCATGGCAGTTTTTATTGAAAGTCTAACACATTTCTGATGAAGCGAAGACATCCCAAAATATAGTATCATGGACTGACGCAAGTAAGGACATCGTACATGTAAAATATTGTCCATAACAAGTGAAGCATGCATGGTCCCCCGTGAATGCATAGTGAATAAGGTATAAAAAAAAATGACTAAGTTCAGCATTTGTCCCCCCTCCCCATTTAGCCTCAAAAGTCCCCAGAGGACGTCAAATCCTGGTGAAAATGAACAAACGGTGCAGTTTTAGGCCTTAAAATATGTAAATTTGAGTTCTGCATCATGCAAAAAAAGAAATGACTAAGTCCATTATTTGCCCCCCACTCATTTAGCTCCAAAAGTCCCCAAGGATTTAACATATTTAAATTTTGAGTTCAACATCATGCAAAACCACTAAATAGACATACATAGAAAATTTTGGACAAATATGGTAAAATAGTCCCAAAAATGGAGTGTTTTTATTAGCCCTAAAAGAGCCCCTGGGGTACAACCAAAAGTTATTGCAAAGTATAGACAAACAAAATTATATAGAAATCAGTTAATTACAAATTTTCAGAAAGTTTTATAAAAATCCAAGGCATCAATTTTTTAAAATAAGCACAAAAGTGTCAATTTTAGCCATTTTGTCCTGAAAAGCAGCGCTAGGGAGGCAACCAGAGTTTTCCCGAAAAATCCGTCCTGTTAGTTTTTTACTCATATCATGTTTAATGTTTGTACAAAATTTCAAAAAATTTCAAGGTGTAGTCATATTGGTATCATGTTGCTTGTAATAAGAAATACTGAATGAGGTTGTCGAGAAAATTTTATTTTTGCGATAGAAGACGTTAATTGCAATAAGTCTGTTAGTGTTTCAATATGTGGAATGTTCTGCTTTTTTTTCTGTTCAATTAGACTAGCCTGGCGTTGCCCGGGTGTTTGGAGGTGTGTATTGAGCAAAAAAAAAAAAAAAAAAAAAAAAAAGTGGTGATAGGCAGGCAGGTTCGAACCCGTACCACGAAGGAGGAAAAGAATGTGAAAAAAATGTGACGTCTTTGCTGTTGCATCCATCACCAAACCGGAAGTAGCAAAGGTTTAAATTAAGGCTAGTCAACCGAAAAGAGGGGATGACTTTTGAAAATATTGGCGAAAAAAGTGACCCCTTGCTGTAGAAAAATGCCCAGTTGAAGGTGAAAGAATTAATGGTTTTGGCCAATTTTTCGATATTTGTCGTCTGAAGGGTAGAGCTTCAAAATGATCTTGTGAAAATCTGTCGCCTCTGTCGAAAGTTTTAGGCATACATACATTCATACATACATACGTACATACATACATACATTCATACATACATACGTACATACATACATACATTCATACATACATATATTTAAACAGACAAGTGAGATTTATATAATAGATGGCCAGCAGATATAAGATACTCAGCATCTATTTTGGTTCCAATCTTCAAATGAATAAAAAGGTGGCATAAAAGATCGAAACTGCTGTCAATCTGATGCACAATTGAGAGCGATACCTTTGAACCTACTCAGATTTCCTAATTTCGAAGCTCAAGTGATGAAGCAAATCTTTTAAAGAAGAAAACACACAAAGACGATCGATTATATTCACAGTCAGATGATCAGCATCCTATAAAATGTGTGTGTGTGTGTGTGTGTGTGTGTGTGTGTGTGTGTGTGTGAGAGTATAAAGGTTTCATTAAGAAGTACATTTAAAGAATGAGTTAATGGATTCAATTATTCTCAAAATTTTCTGAAACTTGAATATCTATCTTGAATCGTTTTCATATACAAGAGTGAGAATTAGTGTCAGGAATTGGAAAAATCAGGACTAAAAAATTTGTGCCTATTTTCCGATGTTAAAAATGATTCTTTTTCTTGATTTTGATTAAAACAAAATTTTCCACTAAATAAAATAATAAATACAGAGTTGACTGATAAAATTGTTACTTTAGAAAAGACGACATGATTTCATTTCCATTTTATGAAAACCCGTTTTCTTTTTTGTTGCAGACCATCTACTAGT
Source organism: Euprymna scolopes (assembly GCF_053919585.1). Taxonomy (NCBI): domain Eukaryota; kingdom Metazoa; phylum Mollusca; class Cephalopoda; order Sepiida; family Sepiolidae; genus Euprymna; species Euprymna scolopes. The sequence goes on from NC_136512.1 coordinate 88,771,794, forward strand.
TGGCCAGTTGTGTACAAATCACAAGAGCTATAGGAGCCTGCTTTCATGTTTGAAAATGACACAATGTTCAAAAGTGAGATTGGAGATGCGCCGCTGTACAACTCATGCTCTCTATCGATCCAAGTTATGACAACAGAACCATTGCCAGCACCCTCAAAATGCAAATCTGGATAGTTCAACGCTTGAAGGCACAGCTCAATGAAGTTTCCAGCTACAGTTATGGTCTTTAGTATGGTTTCAAGTGAGGACCACATCATGCCACTTCACATCTCCGGTTTAAAAGTCAACACCAAAGTGTACCTGGATGTGCTGAAGAGTGTGGTGATCTCCTGGCACATTCAGTGGCCGATGACAGACTTGGCACCAGACTATAAGGCCAAAGAGACCCAGGCTTGGCTTTAGAAGAGTTCTATGACTTTGTACCCTTCTCTCCAAACCTAAACATGCTTGTCATACATCAAGAACATCACCAACATGACCTCTCACAACACCAAAATCAGCTTGATTGCTGCCATCTGGCGAGCTCCTGCCGGTGCTTTAGGAAAAGCTATGCTCCCAGTTCCAGACTCATATCGAGGTGGTGATTGAGGCTGAAGGTGGCTACATTGAATAGATGTCAGCTCTACTACATAATCAAGTTACCTGAATTGATTTTTTTTCAATTTTTAAAATAAAGCTGTAGTGTTGTTTTGTTTAGGGCAACAATTTTATCATGCCACCCTGTATTTATTGATTTTAAGTTACCAGTAAAACTAAATTTGTAGACCCTCCCCCCCATACATACACACACAAGTATGTTTTTGCATTTAGGAAAATATCTGCACATTTAACATGAGTTTTTATGGTAAGCGGGGAAAAAAATAACCATAGTTAAATATTTAGAGATTTATAAAGAATTGGAACTGGGACTTTAGTACAGAATCGGTAATTGGAAAAAATATCAGAATCGTCCCATCACTAGTTGGAATAATCACTGATATGTGCAAGATAGCAGAGGCAGAACTCAAAGGAGAAAAGGCAAGCATGCAGAGAAGAAAGAAAAATTTTTGTAAACATGGTCACACAACGACTATGGAAGGCAATTTACACAAATTATGAAGCCTATGGGAACCGAGTTCTACATGCAAACGAACACACGAACACAAACTGGTGACTTTAAGGTAACCATAATTATCGCCCTTTAATTCTGGCAATGCTATTCTTTGCTACAAGGTGTCGATACATCTCATTTCTGTATCCAGTTTGTATACCGCTTTCTTTTTCTTCCTTGGGCCTGCAATCATGCAGACACGTAGAAACTACGTTCCTGTTTTGCACTCACGCTAAAAACTCTTCAAATAATCACGCAAGTAATGTTTTCTTATAACTTTTCTGTATTGAACTGTTTCACATTGAACTTGTATCAATTTCTGTAAATCGGTCGTAAATATAATTTCGTGGAATTTCGTGTACTCATTTCTTGGCTATGGGGACCCCATGTGACAATCTCTACTAATCTTCACCAGTAACAAAAGCGGCCACCATTCGCCCGCTGCAATCCTCATCTCAGAGGATTAAAAATAAATAAATAACTCTCTTCAACCAACCACTCTTTAATGCCACAAAAAAGAAAAAATGAGAATAAAACCAATTCAAATCTACAAATATCAGTTTTAAAATAGACTTAGCTTTTATCACAGATAAATCAAGATTGGCTAAACGCATTCATACGCAAATTATTGTACGATCGATCTCGTTGCCCCCCCCCCCCAATCTCTCACATACACACGGAACAAAAAGTTCACTGAAATGGTACATTGAAAATCCAGCCAAAAGAAACTAACAATTTAATATGGATAAATTTTTCAAATTTCAAATTTATTGGAAGATGTCTGTTATCAGATAAATTCTTACTGTGAATATTTCGGGCAAAATATGTCCATCATCATATTCGGTTTAACACGTGCTTGATATGTTGGCATGTGTTGGACAGCTTTTAGAAATTTACTTTCAAAACTAACCTATCTCTGGCCAGGACTTTATTCATCCCTCTTTTTCTCAGTTCCATCCTTATCACTTCCATGTTTTCCCTAGCCCCCGCCCCCCCCAGCAACTGATTCTGCTATCTCACTGTTCTACATCTACTAACCCCAAAACTCACATACATTCTATTAATGTGGCTAAACCAACCGAGTCTCCATATACTGTTCATATTTAATCTTCTGTTGAGGTAATCATTAGGGCTATGACAACAGCATATTCTTTTCATTGTTTTGATTCTCAAGTATATATCTGACACAGACACAGTTAATCAACCGAGAACCACATCACCCTATATAAAAACATAAAATATCAACCGATACACACTCGAGAGTCAAAACAATGAAAAGAATATGCTGTTGTCCTAGCTCTAGTAATCAGATCCAAATCTGTTTTTAAGGCCCATATCACAAGTACACTGAATCCTTCTAATATTTCTCTCCATGCATTGCATATCCTCAACTCTCACTAGTCATTTTATTTTATACACCATCTCACTGTATACACGTTTGATAGATACTTCCCTTATTCAACAGTGGTAATGCTCTGCTGGTTAGTGATGACAGAAGTTATCATCACTTACTCCATCCACTCCCAACTGTTGCAATCATACAAACACCAGTTCTTTTCTACGCTCCAATAAAATCACCGCGGAAGAAATTCAATTTAAACTCTATAAATTAGAATTTACAACAATTTATTATTCGACAAGGAATACAAGTTGAAATTTTCCTTATTCCATGGAGTTGCAAATAATGGCTGGGTTTTGTATTACTATACACATAGATTCGAAAAAGTTGTCAAAAACCAAATATATAACAAATAAAGGCTATCAAAGGCAAGATAAGTTACTTTTCTACCTAATCGGATATTTTTTTAGTGTTTTTATTTAATGTAACGTGTTTATTTAGTTCGAAAAAGATACAGTGTTTACCGATGTATTGGAAAATTTTAAATGGCGCCCGACTCTCTGTTGAACACGATAAGTTTGGGAAAAGGAGTTAAAAATAAAAAAAATAGACAAAATACTGTGAGAAACTCGCTCAATATATGTTACCGTGACAGAGGCTGACATATATTCGGTGGGTTTTTAACAGTATTTTATATATTTTTTTATTTTTAATTCAGTTTCCCAAACTTACCGTGTTCAACAGAGAGTCGGGCGCCATTTAAAATTTTCCAATACCTCGGTAAATACTGTATGTTTTTCGAGCTGAATAAACATGTAACATTAAGTAGAAACACTAAAAAATTATCCAGTTAGGTAGAAAAGTAACTTATCTTGCCTTTGATAGCATTTGTTTGTTATATATTTGGTTTTTGACAACTTTTTCGAATCTATGTGTATGGTAATAGAAATCCGAATGGCTGTTATCCTCAGAGGAAAGTCGTCAGCAAAATAAGTTGGAATTTGCTTATCATGTTTCCCAATCAAAAACTTGGATTATTATATTTATTGTCGACTATCTCATTTGCATCTCTACACCTGACCAATCAACATTTTCTTTGGATTATACCGCTTTTTCCAACTTTTTCTTCATCGAGCCGAGACTTCATTTGGAATATTCTTTTAACCTACATATTTCTGCATTGTTACCAACTTTCGTAGAAATGTGACTTCCTCCATAATTTCTAGTTTTAAATTCATGTGCTAACCAGCAAAAGTATAAGCTTACCTATGAATACCATTGTGTTAACGGCTTTCCTTTGAAGATAAGAACCGCTCTTTGAGGATGGCTGGCCGAAATGTGGTGAAGCAACAATAAGAACCATGATAGATGAGGATAACAGTCCGCAAAAAATAAAAATTTCTTTTATTTTGCTTCTAAGACGAACATAGAAACTTTTGATTTTCAATTTTCACGTTTAAAATCTCAAATGCAATTGTAAATTGGCACAAAAACAAAAGTGAAAATTTGCCGCCTTTTTGGCAATTAAAGGGTGGTCAATAACAATGGAAGCATTTTGAGTTTTTTTTTTCTTGTAAAATCCGAAATCTGCCAATGATGAGGTGCCACCGAACACATTCAGAAATAGATTCAGATTTTTTTTTTTTTTTTTTTAATAACCGAAAAATTATTTTCTCTCAAATTGAGAATTGATTTTTTTAAAACATTCTCTTCATTTCGGACACTCATTTTCAGTGTTTGTGATTTTCAATAAACAACAATGTCGATTGAAGGTCAAAGTATAAGAAACATTTACTACTACTACTACTACTACTACTACTACTACTACATCAAACAAGACCGAAATTTTGTTGATTAGTGTATAAAATTATCAAATAAAATCAACCAGTTAATCAATTTTTAACTTTTCCCTCACCCCAAAGCCAATGAAATAAAACAAATTATTTTTTTTTTTTATATAGACCTATGTTTACAAATTTATTTTTTTGTTTGTTATATATAAAAATAAAAAAAATAAAAAATAAAAATAAAAAAAAACATACACACACGCACACACAATATGATTTGGGAATCTTAGCTAGGACGCTTGAGGTATTGTGGTGTTAGCTAGGATCAGCAGAGACTAGCAAAGGTACAGGGACGAGGATGACCATAGACACCCCCCTCCCCAATTTTGAGTGGCCTTGTGCCTAATGTTTTTTTTTTTTTTTTTTTTTACTGTTTTGTTCTTTTGCAACTTTTCAGAGAAAATTTTTTTTTTTAAATATATATATATATATATATATATATAAAAAGGAACAAACCGTATTATGTGTTCATCAATGTTTCGTCTTTATTTCAAGACTTCCTCTGGATGAAATAAAGACGAAACGTTGATGAACACATAATACGGTTTGTTCCTTTTTATTTCTCTATTTTGTCGGAATACTATTTCCATTATTTTCATCATATATATATATATATATATATATATATATATATATATATATATATATAAAAATCAACCAATCATCATCAATATCGGGTTAACGTCCATTTTACATGCTATCATGTGTTGGATGACTAAGAAATTGACTTCCAAATTAACCTATCTCTGTCCATGTCTTTATTTATCCCTCTTTTCCTAAAGTCCTAAAATGGGTGACGGATTAGTGATATTGGGTAGCAAGAAGAAAGAAACCAATCCTTCCCATGTATCCCCTGTTAAACGTTGCCACAAACGCTCTGAAAGTTGTGTCATGTTAAAAAGTTGAATGAACAATATGAATCAAATAAACTTGTATCATCGTTTTTATTGAAAGACATTTAACCTTTTGTAAATAAAGTTACGCGCATGATTTAAGAAAAAAAAAAAAAAAGAAAAAAAAGCATAATCGATTTCTCTGGCATTCCTAAAGGTCAAAGTCAAGATTAAAGATAAATTACAGGTTTAAATGCGATGGACCATTAAGAGACATAATGCCTCTGGACCTTTTGATCCGATCACTTCAAAACTAGGAATGAACCGGAAATCTTTAATTCTTCAGAAACGGAGAGGAACAATGAAGTAGAAATAAACGATGCCATGGATAAAAGCAACATGATTGCCAGAAACATAAAAAGGATGATAATCTGCAATATGTGAACACGAAATACGCAGAACAAAACACAGAAGACAAACGATTCCGCCTATGTAAATCCTGGCTGTGATTGCTTGGAGAAACGACTCGTAAGTTAGTCAACTGTATTGACGATTTGTTTATAACCAAACATTTCTGCATTCATGCTGGCCGCACTTATTTGGGAAAGCCAGCATCCCACTTTAAACATAAATACAGCAGATAAGTTGGTAGCGCATTGTCCAATGACGGATGGCTGCCACAACTGGAGAGCGTGATTAATTCATTTTCTGTATCGGCTTCACTATGTATAATCTGTTATAGATTGGTAGAGCTGGCAGATGACGACAGTTGCTCTAATTAAGATTTAATTCCCTACTGGTTTGATTTGTTTGATAAATCTAACCAATCACATTGCAGCTTACATCGATGTAACCAATCACGTTGCAGCTTACATCGATGTAACCAATCACGTTGCAGCTTACATCGATGTAACCAATTATGTTGCAGCTTACATCAATGTAACCAATCACGTTGCAGCTTACATCGATGTAACCAATCACGTTGCAGCTTACATCGATGTAACCAATCACGTAGCAGCTTACATCGATGTAACCAATCACGTAGCAGCTTACATCGATGTAACCAATCACATAGCAGCTTACATCGATGTAACAAATCACGTAGCAGCTTACATCGCTGTAACCAATCATATTACAGCTTTTTTTACTGGTTTTTTTTTTCACGCCAAACAAGGAACAGTGACACCAAGTTGTAAGGGGCTACTATTTCCGATCAAATTTACAGGAATACTATGTAGGGAGTTGGACAACAAGATGCCTATTCACATAACACTTGGACTTCTTCATGTCAATACAAGCAGGAAAGCAAGGGCCCAGGAGGGAATTCCAAAGTCTAGCAGTTTGAAGGAAAAAACTATTTGAGTAAAAACCATCTAGGGATTTCTCCAGGGTAGGGGTGGGATTTTGCTGCTTTTTGGGTTTGTTGGGGTATTTATGTCAAGAGGGTGCTAGTGCTTTGAGTCCATCTGAGCACTTTCCATTAAAATACTTGTAAAACAGACACAGGATGCCACATTTCAGTGATGGGACAGGGACTAGAGCCTGGTTGACAGCAGGCCCTATTAGGTTCAAGACTCTTTTTTGAACCCTATCTAGGAGTGAGAGACTATTGGCAGATGCACCAGCCCAGATGTGGCAACAATACTCCATGCATGGGCGAACTGTGGCTTTGTAGAGATACAGGATACTCTCAGGTGTAAGCAAACTTCTAGCACAGTAGAGAGAGCCCAGATTCTTCAAAGCAGCCTTCAATGTATTTGCTTCAATTCATGTTGTTTGTGAATGTTAAGCCTATTAGCTTGAGAAAAGTATTTTTAAAGGAAATAAGCTTAGTCTTAGCGGGATTGAAAATTACCATCGAGTTTTGGCCAATTCCACTACAAACTGGAGGTTTTCCTCTAGTGTTTTAGTCATTTCCTTAGATATGTGTTCATTCACTTTTCCTTTTGAGTCTATTATAGAGCGTAGTGTCATCATCAAATATGCCCATCTCCATCAGAGAAGTTGTTTATGAATATCAGGAATAATAAAGGCCTGAGGATTGATCCTTGTGGCATACTGGCATTTATATCATTTTGTTTCGATGTATGACCGAGGACAACCTGGATTTTTCTCCCATCTAAGAAAGATTTCGTAAGTGTAAGTACAGTAATATGATATGATTTATTTTTCATGAGAAGACCTTCGTGCCAAACCTTGTCAAAAGACTTAGATATATCTAGAGCTACTGACTTAGTCTCCACTGCCTTATCCAGTCTAGTGAGCTAACATAAATCTAACCAATCACATTGCAGCTAACATCGATTTAGCCAATCACATTGCAGCTAACATCGATTTAACCAATCACATTGCAGCTAACACCGATTTAAACAATCAAATTCCAACTAGCATAAATCTAGCCAATCACATTGCAGCTAACATAAATCTAGCCAATCACATTGCAGCTATCATAAATCTAACCCATCACATTGTGGTTAACATAAATCTAACCCATCACATTGCGGCTAACATAAATCTAACCAATCACATTGCGGCTATCATAAATCTAACCAATCACACTGTGGCTATCATAAATCTAACCAATCACATTGTGGCTAACATAAATCTAACCAATCACATTGCGGCTAACATAAATCTAACCAATCACATTGCGGCTAACATAAATCTAACCAATCACATTGCAGCTATCATAAAAGACATACTTAATAATTACATAGTCATTTGTATGTGAAGAAAAACAAATTTAAATTTTTATTATTTTTAGTTGATGATTTGAGGACTTGTTACGTAACAAATAAAGAACTTGGTTAGATTCAGTTGTAAGAGACACTCTTCTGGAGGTTGAAGGTGTGAGCGACACTCAAAGTACAATTGTGAATTACTTACGACTTCTATCTAGACATGGCTGACAGAACAAGAGTATGATACCCCTGTGGATCAAATAAAGGGTTCTTTTCGAATTCCACGCAGTTTCCCAAGTTAGAGAAAAAGATTCCCGAATTTGATAAGATATACTTGAAGAAGGTTGGAGGTTAGATTCCCGAATTTGATAAGATATACTTGAAGAAGGTTGGAGGTTACATTAGCCGAAAATAACATTCCAGATGAGAATAGTAGTCTGGAGAATCGAATGAGTCTGCATGATACACTTTGTCCAAAATAAAATGTTTTCATTCTAATCCGCGTTTTACAATTAAAATTGTACTCAGGCCAAAAACTGAAAACCATGAAAAACAAGAATTCTACCCCTCCTCACATTTATCTACCCCCTCACATTTCTTCTAACCCCCCTCACATTTCTTCTAACCCCCTCATATTTCTTCTACCCCCCTCACATTTCTTCTAACCACCACACTATTTCAAAGTTGTTATTATAACTAAACAATAGACAGAGTGGTTGAATTGGCCAAATGAGAAAATAACATTCATGAATCAAGCCATAGTAGACTGAAAAAAACGAAGAATGGATTCGACTAATCAAGTTAAATACGAGCAATTACAAATGCATTAGTAAGTTGTTTGTGAAGACATGTTGTAGTACAGCAAGCCAGGAAATTTGGCAACGGAGAGACATAAGTAAAAGACAAAAATAAAACAAACATTAAAAAATCTTAAATATCTAATATGGACAAAGTCTGTTCTCAAATAAATACAGAATATATTCTGAACAAAGGGTAAAAAATGCATCACAAAATTTTTCACATCATTTAAACATCACAATTTTTTTTTACATCATTTAAACATCACAAATTTTTTTTACATCATTTAAACATCACAAAATTTTTTACACCATTTAAGCATCAAAATTTTTCACATCATTTAAACATCACAAAATTTTTCACACCATTTAAGCATCAAATTTTTTTACATCATTTAAACATCACAACATTTTTCACATTTCTGCATCACAAAATTTTTCACTTCATTTAAGCATAAAAAATTCCCACAAAATATTGGAGAAAACCAATTAAAAATATGAAGAGCATCTATTATGGAGACAGAGTCTGTTATGACTAGGGCTGTGACAACAGCATATTCTTTTCATTGTTTTGACTCTTGAGCATATATCCGTTAATATCTTATATATTTCTATATAGACTGATGTGGTTCTCGGTTGACTGTGTCTTACTGTGTGGGATATATACTTGAGAGTCAAAAGAATGAAAAGAATATTCTGTTATCACAGCCCTAGTTATGACTTACTGTATGAATTAAATCTTTTAATTATAAGCTGGAAAATATTCATAAGTCTATTTGTATAATTTAATTTTAAATCGATTGTCTACATATGGAATGTGGTGTTGCTGCTCTGTCCCGAGATGGCTGCTGACATGTGGTCTTGTGTTGTTCTTGTGTGAAGATGTGATCACTATTATCTCAAAGTTAAAGCAGGGGAGGCAACTTTGCCTTTACAGAAAATACTTATTTCCCTTTGATCATGTTATTTATCTAACAGAGCCATTATTCATCATGAAGAGAATGGTCAAAATTATTTGCATTAACTGGAATCAGAGTCCAACACATTGGCACACCTGGAATCAGTTCTGAACATTTACAATCTCTCTGTAATAGCATTCACCCTATGTTAAACCATGCACAGTGGGTCCAGAATGCATTTTTTTGGAAATCTGAGTATTAATCGACAAACATGCTATGACACTGAGCAAGTGTGAGTGCTTGTTTTAAAGTTACAGACAAACAGAATGCAGTGAAATAAAAAAAAAAAAAAAATCAAAATTACCTTTTTATTTGAGGGGGCTTGGGTCTGAACTTCCATATTTGGGCATGTAAGCACCAAAACATGTTAAATGTGATATTTCAAGTTTGAGTTCAAATAGTGAGGGCTCATTTAAAAGCTATGTCCAAGAAAAATGCAGTGAAGTCCCAAACACTTAATATCTCATCATTTGTGGAGGTCTAGGCCTAAATTTCGATATTTGGACATTTTGGATCCAAAACACAAAAAGTGGGATATTTCAAGAATAAATATTTTTGGGGAGGAAGGGACAGTCAGATTTCATATTTTAATATTTTGGTCAAAAAGCACAAAAATATGGGATATTTTAAGTTTGAGTTTAGCTACAGAAGTCAATAATGACTCGTTGGAAAGTTAAGGATTCAAGTTAAATCAAAAAAATCTTAATGGATCACGGATGAGTAAAAATCTGAGAATGTTGGCTTTCTTGTTATCATCCTGTCACTGTGTATACTTCATCTGTACATGAATGGGTTAGATCAGAGGTTCTCAACCGGGGTCCACATGGACCCTAGGGGTCCATGGAATATTTCTGGTGGTCCACAGGCAAAACATAACAAAACTTATTATCATAATGATTATAGTTGTTGTAGTTGTTGTCGAATACTTTATTTGCATTTTAATTAGTTTTCATTTAAAAATAAAGCTTAATTATATAATATTTCTTTGATTATTAAAACCTCAAAATTTATATGAGTGAAAAATAGAAAATTGTCTTATGACCAATAGTTATGAAGGGGTCCACCAAGATAAAAAGAAGGGGAAAGGGGTCCATGATTAAAAAAAGGTTGAGAACCACTGATTTAGATGGAGGGGAGCTGTTTGTTTGTATATACTGCTCACAATTTCAAAAATACACAACAAATCCCTACAAAAGTTGATATAATTTTTTAAATAAACATTAAAAAATATATATATAAAGTTTTTAGAAAGATTCATTCTTTGGGATTAATGTTAATATGTATTAATAACCAATTTTTAATGTTATCATGTATTAATACATAAGTTTTAATGTTATCATGTATTAATATACAATTTTTAATGTTATCATGTATTAATATACAATTTTTAATGTTATCATGTATTAATATACAATTTTTAATGTTATGTATTAATATACAATTTTTAATGTTATCATGTATTAATATACAATTTTTATGTTATCATGTATTAATATACAATTTTTAATGTTATCATGTATTAATATACAATTTTTAATGTTATCATGTATTAATATACAATTTTTAATGTTATCATGTATTAATATACAATTTTTATGTTATCATGTATTGATATACAATTTTTAATGTTATCATGTATTAATATACAATTTTTAATGTTATCATGTATTAATATACAATTTTTAATGTTATGTATTAATAAACAATTTTTAATGTTATCATGTATTAATATACAATTTTTCATGTTATCATGTATTAATATACAATTTTTCATGTTATCATGTATTAATATACAATTTTTAATGTTATCATGTATTAATACATAATTTTTAATGTTATCATGTATTAATATACAATTTTTAATGTTATCATGTATTAATATACAATTTTTAATGTTATCATGTATTAATAACCAATTTTTATGTTATCATGTATTAATATACAATTTTTAATGTTATCATGTATTAATACATAATTTTTAATGTTATCATGTATTAATATACAATTTTTAATGTTATCATGTATTAATATACAATTTTTAATGTTATCATGTATTAATATACAATTTTTATGTTATCATGTATTAATATACAATTTTTAATGTTATCATGTATTAATAAACGATTTTTAATGTTATCATGTATTAATAACCAATTTTTAATGTTATCATGTATTAATAACCAATTTTTTATGTTATCATGTATTAATAAAATTTTTTTAATGTTATCATGTATTAATAACCAATTTTTACTGTTATCATGTATTAATATACAATTTTTAATGTTATCATGTATTAATATACAATTTTTAATGTTATGTATTAATACACAATTTTTAATGTTATCATGTATTAATAACCAATTTTTATGTTAGCATATATTAATAACCAATTTTTAATGTTATCATGTATTAATATACAATTTTTAATGTTATCATGTATTAATAAACAATTTTTAATGTTATCATGTATTAATAAACAATTTTTAATGTTATAATGTATTAATAAACAATTTTTAATGTTATCATGTATTAATACATAATTTTTAATGTTATGTATTAATATATAATTTTTAATGTTATTATGTATTAATATATAATTTTTAATGTTATCATGTATTAATAAACAATTTTTAATGTTATCATGTATTAATACATAATTTTTACTGTTATCATGTATTAATATATAATTTTTAATGTTATCATGTATTAATATATAATTTTTAATGTTATCATGTATTAATACATAATTTTTAACGTTATCATGTATTAATACATAATTATTAATGTTATCATGTATTAATAAACAATTTTTAATGTTATCATGTATTAATAAACAATTTTTAATGTTATGTATTAATATATAATTTTTATGTTATCATGTATTAATATATAATATTTATGTTATCATGTATTAATATACAATTTTTAATGTTATCATGTATTAATATACAATTTTTAATGTTATCATGTATTAATATACAATTTTTAATGTTATCATGTATTAATAAACATTTTTTAATGTTATTATGTATTAATACATAATTTTTAATGTTATCATGTATTAATAAACAATTTTTAATGTTATCATGTATTAAGACATAATTTTTAATGTTATTATGTATTAGTATATAATTTTTAATGTTATCATGTGTTAATATACAATTTTTAATGTTATCATGTATTAATATATAATTTTTTATGTTATCATGTATTAATCAACAATTTTTAATGTTATCATGTATTAATACATGATTTTTAACGTTATCATGTATTAATACATAATTATTAATGTTATCATGTATTAATAAACAATTTTTAATGTTATCATGTATTAATACATAATTTTTAATGTTATTATGTATTAATATATAATTTTTAATGTTATCATGTATTAATACACAATTTTTAATGTTATTATGTATTAATCTACAATTTTTAATGTTATCATGTATTGATATCCAATTTTTAATGTTATCATGTATTAATATACAATTTGTAATGTTATAATGTATTAATATACAATTTTTAATGTTATCATGTATTAATATACAATTTTTAATGTTATCATGTATTAATACATAATTTTTAACGTTACCATGTATTAATAACCAATTTTTTATGTTATCATGTATTAATAAACAATTTTTAATGTTATTATGTAGTAATACATAATTTTTAATGTTATTATGTATTAATCTACAATTTTTAATGTTATCATGTATTAATACACAATTTTTAATGTTATCATGTATTAATATACAATTTTTAATGTTATAATGTATTAATACATAATTTTTAATGTTATCATGTATTAATATATAATGTTTAATGTTATTATGTATTAATCTACAATTTTTAATGTTATCACATATTAATACATAATTTTTAACGTTATCATGTATTAATACATAATTTTTAATGTTATCATGTATTAATATACAATGTTTAATCTTATTATGTATTAATCTACAATTTTTAATGTTATCATTTATTAACATACAATTGTTAATGTTATCATGTATTAATACATAATTTTTAATGTTATCATGTATTAATATACAATTTGTAATGTTATCATGTATTAATACATGATTTTTAATGTTATCATGTATTAATATACAATTTTTAATGTTATCATGTATTAATACATAATTTTTAATGTTATCATGTATTAATACATAATATTTAATGTTATCATGTATTAATACATAATTTTCAATGTTATCATGTATTAATACATAATTTTCAATGTTATCATGTATTAATACATAATTTTTAATGTTATCATGTATTAATACATAATATTTAATGTTATCATGTATTAATACATAATTTTCAATGTTATCATGTATTAATACATAATTTTTAATGTTATCATGTATTAATACATAATTTTTAATGTTATCATGTATTAATACATAATTTTTAATGTTATCATGTATTAATACATAATTTTCAATGTTATCATGTATTAATACATAATATTTAATGTTATCATGTATTAATACATAATTTTTAATGTTATCATGTATTAATACATAATATTTAATGTTATCATGTATTAATACATAATTTCTAATGTTATCATGTATTAATACATAATATTTAATGTTATCATGTATTAATACATAATTTTCAATGTTATCATGTATTAATACATAATATTTAATGTTATCATGTATTAATACATAATATTTAATGTTATCATGTATTAATACATAATTTTTAATGTTATCATGTATTAATACATATTTAATGTTATCATGTATTAATACATAATTTTCAATGTTATCATGTATTAATACATAATATTTAATGTTATCATGTATTAATACATAATTTTCAATGTTATCATGTATTAATACATAATATTTAATTTTATCATGTATTAATAGATAATTTTCAATGTTATCATGTATTAATACATAATATTTAATGTTATCATGTATTAATAAACAATTTGTAATGTTATAATGTATTAATATACAATTTTTAATGTTATGCATTAATATACAATTTTTAATGTTATCATGTATTAATACATAATTTTTAACGTTACCATGTATTAATAACCAATTTTTTATGTTATCATGTATTAATAAACAATTTTTAATGTTATTATGTAGTAATACATAATTTTTAATGTTATTATGTATTAATCTACAATTTTTAATGTTATCATGTATTAATACACAATTTTTAATGTTATCATGTATTAATAAACAATTTTTAATGTTATAATGTATTAATACATAATTTTTAATGTTATCATGTATTAATATATAATGTTTAATGTTATTATGTATTAATCTACAATTTTTAATGTTATCACGTATTAATACATAATTTTTAACGTTATCATGTATTAATACATAATTTTTAATGTTATCATGTATTAATATACAATGTTTAATGTTATTATGTATTAATCTACAATTTTTAATGTTATCATTTATTAATATACAATTTTTAATGTTATCATGTATTAATACATAATATTTAATGTTATCATGTATTAATACATAATTTTTTATGTTATCATGTATTAATACATAATATTTTATGTTATCATGTATTAATACATAATTTTCAATGTTATCATGTATTAATACATAATATTTAATGTTATCATGTATTAATACATAATATTTAATGTTATCATGTATTAATACATAATTTTCAATGTTATCATGTATTAATACATAATTTTCAATGTTATCATGTATTAATACATATTTAATGTTATCATGTATTAATACATAATTTTTAAGGTTATCATGTATTAATACATAATTTTTAATGTTATCATGTATTAATACATAATTTTTAATGTTATCATGTATTAATACATAATTTTTAATGTTATCATGTATTAATACATAATTTTCAATGTTATCATGTATTAATAAACAATTTTTAATGTTATCATGTATTAATACATAATTTTCAATGTTATCATGTATTAATACATAATTTTTAATGTTATCATGTATTAATACATAATTTTCAATGTTATCATGTATTAATATACAATGTTTAATGTTATTATGTATTAATCTACAATTTTTAATGTTATCATGTATTAATACATAATTTTTAATGTTATCATGTATTAATATACAATTTTTAATGTTATCATGTATTAATACATAATTTTTAATGTTATCATGTATTAATATATAATTTTTAATGTTATCATGTATTAATACATAATTATTAATGTTATCATGTATTAATATACAATTTTTTATGCTATCATGTATTAATACATAATTTTTAATGTTATTATGTATTAATATACAATTTTTAATGTTATGTATTAATAAACAATTTTTAATGTTATGTATTAATAAACAATTTTTAATGTTATCATGTATTAATAAACAATTTTTAATGTTATCATGTATTAATATACAATGTTTAATGTTATTATGTATTAATCTACAATTTTTAATGTTATCATGTATTAATAAACGATTTTAACGTTATCATGTATTAATAAACAATTTTTAACGTTATCATGTATTAATCTACAATTTTTAATGTTATCATGAATTAACAATTTTTATGTTATCATGTCTTAATATACAATTTTTATGTTATCATGTATTAATATACAATTTTTAATGTTATCATGTATTAATAAACGATTTTAATGTTATCATGTATTAATAAACAATTTTTAACGTTATCATGTATTAATCTACAATTTTTATGTTATCATGAATTAATAAACAATTTTTATGTTATCATGTCTTAATGTACAATTTTTATGTTATCATGTATTAATAACCAATTTTTATGTTATCATGTATAAATAAACAATTTTTAATGTTATCATGTATAAAAGAAACAATTTTTAATGTTATCATGTATTAATAATTTTTTAAAATGTTTCATGTATTAATATACAATTTTTAATGTTATCATGTATGAATTAAAAGATTTTTTATGTTATCATGTATTAATGCACAATTCTTAATGTTATCATGTATTAATAAACGATTTTTAATGTTATCATGTATTAATAAACAATTTTTAATGTTGTCATGTATTAATAAACAATTTTTAATGTTATCATGTATTAATAAACAATGTTTAATGTTATCATGTATTAATATACAATTTTTAATGTTATCATGTATAATTAAACAATGTTTAATGTTATCATGTATTAATATACAATTTTTAATGTTATCATGTATTAATATACAATTATTAACGTTATCATGTATGAATATACAATTTTTAATGTTATCATGTATGAATATACAATTTTTAATGTTATCATGTATGAATATACAATTTTTAATGTTATCATGTATTAATATACAATTTTTAATATTATCATGTATTAATATACAATTTTTAATGTTATCATGTAATTAATATACAATTTTTAATGTTATCATGTATTAATATACAATTTTTAATGTTATCATGTATTAATATACAATTTTTAATGTTATCATGTATTAATATACAATTTTTAATGTTATCATGTATTAATAAACAATTTTTAATGTTATCATGTATTAATATACAATTTTTTTATGTTATCATGTATTAATATACAATTTTTAATGTTATCATGTATTAATATACAATTTGTAATGTTATCATGTATTAATGAACAATTTTTAATGTTATGATTTATTAATATACAATTTTTAATGTTATCATGTATTAATAAACAATTTTTAATGTTATCATGTATTAATATACAATTTTTAATGTTATCATGTATTAATATACAATTTTTAATGTTATCATGTATTAATAAACAATTTTTAATGTTATCATGTATTAATATACAATTTTTTAATGTTATCATGTATTAATATACAATTTTTAATGTTATCATGTATTAATGAACAATTTTTAATGTTATGATTTATTAATATACAATTTTTAATGTTATCATGTATTAATAAACAATTTTTAATGTTATGATGTATTAATATACAATTTTTAATGTTATCATGTATTAATATACAATTTTTAATGTTATCATGTATTAATAAACAATTTTTAATGTTATCATGTATTAATAAACAATTTTTAATGTTATGATGTATTAATATACAATTTTTAATGTTATCATGTATTAATATACAATTTTTAATCTCATCATGTATTAATATACAATTTATAACCTCATCATGTATTAATATACAATTTTTAATGTTATCATGTATTAATATACAATTTTTAATGTTATCATGTATTAATAAACAGTTTTTAATGTTATGATGTATTAATATACAATTTTTAATGTTATCATGTATTAATATACAATTTTTAATGTTATCATGTATTATATACAATTTATAACCTCATCATGTATTAATATACAATTTTTAATGTTATCATGTATTATATACAATTTATAACCTCATCATGTATTAAGCAGATGCCAGGAAATGCGTGAGCATGTTTTTTTTTTAAATTGAAAGTCACTAACCCTGGATTGATTATTGTTTCTTAACTATTGCAATGAAAGGGGAAGGTTGAACCTTGTTCGAGTATGCTTAGGAGGCAGTCCTAATCTTTTTTGGCACTTTCTTTTATGCTCTGAACGCCTTCTAATTTATTTTCACTCCTTACACTAAAAAAAAGTAAGTGGTGCAATATTTATTCTGTTGTCAAGGTATATCCCTCCAAGGCATTATCTCCTCTTTTGTGTAGTTTTTTTTGGGGAGGGGGGTATGGGAGGGCAGTGTAAAATATTGTTATCATGATATTATTCTTCCAGACATTATCTCCTCCTTTTTTATAGGGGATGGTGGAGGTTGTAATGTAATGCCTATCCTGGTCATGATACCATACCCCCACCCCGAGGATTTTTTTTGTAGAGAGAATTAATTAAACCAGAACAAATTGCCTTAATATGTGTCCATTCAATTTTTGCTGGAGTGGCAGAAAATCTGACAATGTTATTTATCCAAAAACTGAGATGGACTAAAATATGGTTTATCAAAATTAGCAAGAAATCAACTTTGAAGACAGCAGCAAAATTCCACCCCTTCACTGTTGAGGTCTTTAGATGCCTGAAAGCTTTCTACTCTCATAGTTCCCCCCCTCCCCGGACTGCTAAACTTTGAAATTTCCTTGTTTCCTGCTTCCCCAACTGTATTAACTTGGAGAAGTTTAAATGTAATTATGAACAGACATCTCACTGCTACAAGTCCCCCCCCCTGTTAGACACGATCCCAAGTACATTCCAAGTGGCAATATATCTTGTTGTTTGGGAGGGAGGTGAAAAAAACCCAAAAAAACGAAAAAAGAAAAAATCAGATGCATCTAGGAAGAAATAAAACTTTTCTTTTAGAGAAAGAAACAGTAACCATGGAAGGAATTCCAAAAGCTAGCAAAGGAAAGAAGACATTAGAGTGGACGCCTTTCTGTATTAACATGGAAGGGGCATGATTTTGCCGCTCTTCAGATTTATCAGAGGTATTTTGATTGTGAGGGTACAAGTGCAGCAAGTTTATTGGAGCATATTCTGTTGAAGTACTTGTAAACCGAACATAAAGATACATTGTGGTGATGGGACAGAGGTTGGAGCTTGGTAGACAGTGTAGGACTTATGGGATCAGAGATTGTCGAAGAGTGAGATTGGAGAGGATAATTTCCTGAGGAAAATATCTTCTTTGAAAAGTGTTTCATGAGTTTTGAAAAAGTCAAATGATCAGAAATTTATTTTTTTTCGTTGAATATAATAGGAGACGAGGAGGGGGTCTTTTTGACAAATTTATCCATTTTTTTGTGTTGGCAGAAATAAGTTTTTATTTACTATAAATCATTTGTTTCTTAGATAAGTTACGAAAGTTTTTATTATTTAAATTATTTGGACCATTGTTCTTATCTTGGGTATTATTCACACAACGTTTTGGCAGATGCAACTTCTGTCAAACTCGGGGAACCCTTTCCGTCAAACTCGGGGAACCTTTTCCGTCAAACTCGGGGAACCTTTTCCGTCAAAATTGGAGAACCTCTTCCGTCAAACTCGGGGAATCTTTTCCGTCAAACTTGGAGAAGTCTTCCGTCAAACTCGGGAAACCTTTTCCGTCAAACTTGGGGAACCTTTTCCGTCAAACTCGGGGAACCCTTTCCGTCAAACTCTGGGAACCCTTTCCGTCAAACTCGGAGAACCTCTTCCGTCAAACTCGGAGAACCTCTTCCGTCAAACTCGGGGAACCCTTTCCGTCAAACTTGAGGAAGTCTTCCGTCAAACTCGGAGAAACCTTTTCCGTCAAACTCGGGGAACCCTTTCTGTCAAACTTGGGGAAACCTTTTCCGTCAAACTCGGGGAACCCTTTCCGTCAAACTCGGGGAAACCTTTTCCGTCAAACTTGGGGAAACCTTTTCCGTCAAACTCGGGGAACCCTTTCCGTCAAACTTGAGGAAGTCTTCCGTCAAACTCGAGGAAACCTTTTTCCGTCAAACTCGGGGAATCTTTTCTGTCAAACTCGGAGAACCTCTTCCGTCAAACTCGGGGAATCTTTTCCGTCAAACTTGGGAAAGTTTTCCGTCAAACTCGAGGAAACCTTTTCTGTCAAACTCGGGGAATCTTTTCTGTCAAACTCGGGGAATCTTTTCTGTCAAACTCGGAGAACCTCTTCCGTCAAACTCGGGGAATCTTTTCCGTCAAACTTGGGAAAGTCTTCCGTCAAACTCGAGGAAACCTTTTCTGTCAAACTCGGGGAACCTTTTATTTAATCCATGGGAGTAACACGCTCTCGTTGCCTCAGCTATGATCCATGATGTAACAAAGTACTAAGTCTTCAAGTCCAATGTTAACAAGTTCCTAATGAACCGCCTCCTTAAGTAAACACTTCATCAAATCTCCACACTAACGTAATGTACTTGCAATAACCCTTATCCCTGAGTGGCTTCCGGGCCTTGATAAGTGGTGATCACTGTGTGTAAAAAAAAAAGAAAAAGTAAAATTCAATTGTGACATTTTTATGAGCGATTCATCTACTACACATAGGGGCACACAAGAAATGCAGTAAAATTAAAAGATAAAAAACAGTTTTCTGTGCAAGAAATGTAAAACAATTGAGACATTTTTTAGATGAGGATCGATTATTCATATGAATCGGACTACTGTTCTCATTTTGAATGTTATTGTTATGTTTCGGTTGATCTAATCTCGAAACTTCTTCAGGTGTTTATTGTTGAACAAAGATGAGAATAATAGCACAAATTATCAAACCTCATCTCAAACATAAAAAAAATCCTCATCTCAAAAATCCAGAAACACAAGTTAAAAAGTGGGTTTTTTTTTCGTTTTTTTTTTTTCGTTTTTTTTTTTTTTCGTTTTTTTTTTCCTCTATTTTCTTAATTTCTGTCGGTTTAGCTTCCTCTTCTTTTCTTCCCAGCTTTTCTTCCTTTCTTTCTTTCTACCCACTCATTTCAGTATGGGCCAGGGTACACACATTTTTTCCCTTTTTTCTTTTTCTTTTTTTTTTTTTTTTCTTTTTCACTAAAGAAATTCTACATTAAAAAATCCAAGTCAAAATAGTAGCAACATTTAATTGACAGCCAAACATTAAAAAAAAAAAAATAGTTCTTTCTAAAATTACTTCCATTCGGGATAAACTTTCATTTCACTAAGCTCAGATGTGCCAAAAACATTAGATTCGGATAAAAAAAATAAATAAATAAATAAAAACAAAACAAAAACAAAACTAATAACAACGAGGGGAATGACTTCCTGCCATCATAAGTATTTTTCTTTGTTCACAACAAAACCAAATACACGATCAAAAGAAATAACCAGAAAACTTTCAGTATTTACTCTATAGAATTCTGGCAAAAAAGAAAGAAACATAGAATTCTGTATTTAATAGAAGAGAGAAGATGGGGATATTATTGGTGATGTATGTGGCCTACAGAGCCAAGAGTTGAAGATTAACAAATTGATTCTCTTATTTAATCGTAGCATCTATTGATCTACCATCATCATCATCATCATCATCATCATCATTGTTGTTGTGGCTCTTATTAGGCTGCTCCAGTGCTCCACATACGAAAGAAAGATGGTGGAACGGGAGTCATTTCTGAACATACCTGTGAACTGCTTTCACAAAATTGTTGCAGCAACCCCAATTAAGTAGACCTTATATTCTCATCGCTTGTGCAGAAAACATTTTGGATGCTTGTTCCTATTTACAATGCCTCCCCACGGGACAGAGCTAGACACCAGGGTCGTTTTTTAACGTGGAGAAAAGGAACAAAAATAAAAATTGTCTCAGTCGTGAAGGATTTCTCCTCCACTGACAGAGAACAAGAAACTGAAGTGCAGCATCTGAAGAACAGATACTACACTTTTTTTTGGATGCTTGTTAACGTTGTGAAAATCACACTCGAGATGAGAACAATAGTCCGAATAATCGAAATAGCATGAATAATCAATCCTCATCTAAAAAAAAAAATCAGGAATAAATGATTGTTGATTCTTTGGAAATTTAAAAAAACAAAAAAAAAATCAGAAATAAATGATTGTTGATTCTTTGGAAATTTAAAAAAAAAAAAAAAAATCAGAAATAGATGATTGTTGATTCTTTGGAAATTAAAAAAAAAAAAAAACAAATCAGAAATAGATGATTGTTGATTTTTTGGAAATTAAAAAAAAAAAAAAAATCAGAAATAGATGATTGTTGATTCTTTGGAAATTAAAAAAAACAAACAAAAAAAAATCAGAAATAGATGATTGTTGATTCTTTGGAAATTTAAAAAAAAAACAAAAAAAAAATCAGAAATAGATGATTGTTGATTCTTTGGAAATTAAAAAAAAAAAAAAAATCAGAAATAGATGATTGTTGATTCTTTGGAAATTTAAAAAAAAAAAAAAAAAAAAAAAATCAGAAATAGATGATTGTTGATTCTTTGGAAATTAAAAAAAAACAAACAAAAAAAAAATCAGAAATAGATGATTGTTGATTCTTTGGAAATTAAAAAAACAAACAAACAAAAAAACAAAAAAAAATCAGAAATAGATGATTGTTGATTCTTTGGAAATTAAAAAAACAAACAAACAAACAAAAAAAAATCAGAAATAGATGATTGTTGATTCTTTGGAAATTAAAAAAAAAACAAACAAACAAAAAAAATCAGAAATAGATGATTGTTGATTCTTTGGAAATTAAAAAAACAAACAAAAAAAAATCAGAAATAGATGATTGTTGATTCTTTGGAAATTAAAAAAACAAACAAACAAACAAAACAAAATCAGAAATAGATGATTGTTGATTCTTTGGAAATTAAAAAAAAAAAAAACAAACAAAAAAATCAGAAATAGATGATTGTTGATTCTTTGGAAAACAAACAAAAAAAAATCAGAAATAGATGATTGTTGATTCTTTGAAAATTAAAAAAAACAAACAAAAAAAAATCAGAAATAGATGATTGTTGATTCTTTGGAAATTAAAAAAACAAACAAACAAACAAAACAAAATCAGAAATAGATGATTGTTGATTCTTTGGAAATTAAAAAAAAAAAACAAACAAACAAAAAAAAATCAGAAATAGATGATTGTTGATTCTTTGGAAATTAAAAAAACAAACAAACAAACAAAAAAAAATCAGAAATAGCTGATTGTTGATTCTTTGGAAATTAAAAAAAAAAAAAACAAACAAAAAAATCAGAAATAGATGATTGTTGATTCTTTGGAAATTAAAAAAAAAAAAAATCAGAAATAGATGATTGTTGATTCTTTGGAAATTTAAAAAAAAAACAAAAAAAAATCAGAAATAGATGATAGTTGATTCTTTGGAAATTAAAAAAAACAAACAAAAAAAAAATCAGAAATAGATGATTGTTGATTCTTTGGAAATTAAAAAAACAAAACAAACAAACAAAAAAAAATCAGAAATAGATGATTGTTGATTCTTTGGAAATTAAAAAAACAAACAAACAAACAAAAAAAAAATCAGAAATAGATGATTGTTGATTCTTTGGAAATTAAAAAAAAAAACAAACAAACAAAAAAAAATCAGAAATAGATGATTGTTGATTCTTTGGAAATTAAAAAAACAAACAAACAAAATAAAAAAAATCAGAAATAGATGATTGTTGATTCTTTGGAAATTAAAAAAAAAAACAAACAAACAAAAAAAATCAGAAATAGATGATTGTTGATTCTTTGGAAATTAAAAAAAAAAAAAATCAGAAATAGATGATTGTTGATTCTTTGGAAATTTAAAAAAAAAAAAAAAAAAAAAAAATCAGAAATAGATGATTGTTGATTCTTTGGAAATTAAAAAAAAACAAACAAAAAAAAAATCAGAAATAGATGATTGTTGATTCTTTGGAAATTAAAAAAACAAACAAACAAACAAAAAAAAATCAGAAATAGATGATTGTTGATTCTTTGGAAATTAAAAAAAAAAAAAAACAAACAAACAAAAATCAGAAATAGATGATTGTTGATTCTTTGGAAATTAAAAAAAAAACAAACAAACAAAAAAAATCAGAAATAGATGATTGTTGATTCTTTGGAAATTAAAAAAACAAACAAACAAACAAAAAAAAAATCAGAAATAGATGATTGTTGATTCTTTGGAAATTAAAAAAAAAAAAAAACAAACAAAAAAAATCAGAAATAGATGATTGTTGATTCTTTGGAAATTAAAAAAACAAACAAACAAACAAAAAAAAATCAGAAATAGATGATTGTTGATTCTTTGGAAATTAAAAAAAAAAACAAACAAAAAAAAATCAGAAATAGATGATTGTTGATTCTTTGGAAATTAAAAAAAAAAAAAAAAATCAGAAATAGATGATTGTTGATTCTTTGGAAATTAAAAAAAAAAAAAAAAAAAAATCAGAAATAGATGATTGTTGATTCTTTGGAAATTAAAAAAAAAAACAAACAAACAAAAAAAAATCAGAAATAGATGATTGTTGATTCTTTGGAAAACAAAAAAAAAAAATCAGAAATAGATGATTGTTGATTCTTTGGAAATTAAAAAAAAACAAACAAAAAAAAATCAGAAATAGATGATTGTTGATTCTTTGGAAATTAAAAAAACAAACAAACAAACAAAACAAAATCAGAAATAGATGATTGTTGATTCTTTGGAAATTAAAAAAAAAAAACAAACAAACAAAAAAAAATCAGAAATAGATGATTGTTGATTCTTTGGAAATTAAAAAAACAAACAAACAAACAAAAAAAAATCAGAAATAGATGATTGTTGATTCTTTGGAAATTAAAAAAAAAAAAAAACAAACAAAAAAATCAGAAATAGATGATTGTTGATTCTTTGGAAATTAAAAAAAAAAAAAATCAGAAATAGATGATTGTTGATTCTTTGGAAATTAAAAAAAAAAAAAATCAGAAATAGATGATTGTTGATTCTTTGGAAATTTAAAAAAAAAACAAAAAAAAAATCAGAAATAGATGATAGTTGATTCTTTGGAAATTAAAAAAAACAAACAAAAAAAAAAATCAGAAATAGATGATTGTTGATTCTTTGGAAATTAAAAAAACAAACAAACAAACAAAAAAAAATCAGAAATAGATGATTGTTGATTCTTTGGAAATTAAAAAAAAAAAAAACAAACAAAAAAAATCAGAAATAGATGATTGTTGATTCTTTGGAAATTAAAAAAAAAAAAATCAGAAATAGATGATTGTTGATTCTTTGGAAATTAAAAAAAAAAAAAAAATCAGAAATAGATGATTGTTGATTCTTTGGAAATTAAAAAAAAAAACAAAAAAAAATCAGAAATAGATGATTGTTGATTCTTTGGAAATTAAAAAAAAAAAAAAACAAACAAAAAAAATCAGAAATAGATGATTGTTGATTCTTTGGAAATTAAAAAAAAAAAAAATCAGAAATAGATGATTGTTGATTCTTTGGAAATTAAAAAAAAAAAAAAAAATCAGAAATAGATGATTGTTGATTCTTTGGAAATTAAAAAAAAAAAACAAAAAAACAAAAAGAAAAATCAGAAATAGATGATTGTTGATTCTTTGGAAATTAAAAAAAAAAAAACAAAAAAAAAATCAGAAATAGATGATTGTTGATTCTTTGGAAATTAAAAAAAAAAAACAAAAAAAAATCAGAAATAGATGATTGTTGATTCTTTGGAAATTAAAAAAAAAAAAAAAAAATCAGAAATAGATGATTGTTGATTCTTTGGAAATTAAAAAAAAAAAAAAAAAAAAAAATCAGAAATAGATGATTGTTGATTCTTTGGAAATTAAAAAAAAAAAAAAAAATCAGAAATAGATGATTGTTGATTCTTTGGAAATTAAAAAAAAAAAAAAAAAAAAAAAAAAAAAAATCAGAAATAGATGATTGTTGATTCTTTGGAAATTAAAAAAAAAAAAATCAGAAATAGATGATTGTTGATTCTTTGGAAATTAAAAAAAAAAACAAAAAAACAAAAAAAAAAATCAGAAATAGATGATTGTTGATTCTTTGGAAATTAAAAAAAAAAAAAAAAATCAGAAATAGATGATTGTTGATTCTTTGGAAATTAAAAAAAAAAAAAAAAATCAGAAATAGATGATTGTTGATTCTTTGGAAATTAAAAAAAAAAAAAAAAAAAAAAAAAAAAAAAATCAGAAATAGATGATTGTTGATTCTTTGGAAATTAAAAAAAAAAAAATCAGAAATAGATGATTGTTGATTCTTTGGAAATTAAAAAAAAAAACAAAAAAACAAAAAAAAAAATCAGAAATAGATGATTGTTGATTCTTTGGAAATTAAAAAAAAAAAAAATCAGAAATAGATGATTGTTGATTCTTTGGAAATTAAAAAAAAAAAAAAAATCAGAAATAGATGATTGTTGATTCTTTGGAAATTAAAAAAAACAAACAAAAAAACAAAAAAAAAAATCAGAAATAGATGATTGTTGATTCTTTGGAAATTAAAAAAACAAACAAACAAACAAAAAAAATCAGAAATAGATGATTGTTGATTCTTTGGAAATTAAAAAAAAAAAAAATCAGAAATAGATGATTGTTGATTCTTTGGAAATTAAAAAAAAAAAAAAAAAATCAGAAATAGATGATTGTTGATTCCTTGGAAATTAAAAAAAAAAACAAAAAAACAAAAAAAAAATCAGAAATAGATGATTGTTGATTCTTTGGAAATTAAAAAAAAAAAAACAAAAAAAAAATCAGAGTGTCTACTAGAGTTTTTACAACTATAACTCTTTCCAAAACTTCTGATTCCTTCCGATTCTTCAACCCTGGTTTCTACCAAAGTAAATCTTCACCCCCCCTTTTTTTATGAATGTGTGCACTGAAGACTGATGTGTGGTCAAGTCAAGCTCCCCATGTTAAGAAAGGCTTTCAGAATAAACACCCCCAACCTTGAAAGCTGTTCTTAACATTGGGGTGCTTATAATACGCTGGGGCAGGTCGTAAAAAATACTCTTTTTTCTTAGAACTGTTCCGTTTTTCTACTTTCCAACTAACTACAATATGGTCACCTTCAAGTCCAATGTGAACAAGTTCTTGATGAGCCGTCCACTTAAGTAATCCAATTTATCAAATTTCCACTACTAACGATTACTACGATATTGTCCCACTGACTACTGTACACTCATTAACCCTTATCCTCGAGTGGCCTCCAGATCTTGATAAGTGGTGACTCCTTTGTAAAAAAAAAAAAAAAAGTTGCACAAAATGATCGTTGATCAATCATAAAACATTGTAACAGAGCCACTGATGCATATTTAGCAGCAGCAGCATGACACATATGCACATGACCAAGCCAGTGCATAAGGTGATGTCACAGCGGGAAAAAAAAAAAAAAAAAAAAAAAAGCATGAGCCAGTGCAAGAGTAACTTTTAAGATGAGATGCAATCCCGACCTTTGTACAAAGAAATGGTCGGGCAACCATGTGTCATTGGGTGAGCTGCAGACATAGTAGCAGAAAGAAAAAAAATCCACATGGGCAGAAGTGACGTAGGTATAAATTAAGGCTTGACAATCGAAAAGAGGGGAAGACATTCAAAAATATTGACGAAAAAAGCGGCCCCTCCCTGTAGAAAAGTGCCCAGTTGAGTTGAGGGTGCAGAAATTAATGTTTTTAGCCAATTTTTCGGTATTTGTCGTCTGAAGGGTTGAACTTCAAAACGATACTGATCTTGTGAAAATATGTCGCCTCTGTCAAAAGTTTTAGACAGACAAGTAAACATACATACATAAATTAATATGTTGGTAGTTCAAATTTTCGATCCAAACTGATGAAAAAGCTTGCCCTATCTCTGAATACTCTTTATGTAAAATTTCAAATGTTTAAACCAGAAATTGTCTGAGTAATTTGGTAGAGACTGCAGAAGTCAAATTTTTTGTTTACTTTGACCCCTATTATGACCCCTTAACATTTATTGTTTTGGGCTCAAATCAAGTTATTAAGTTAGATCCATGTCCTAAGAACCTATATCTAAAATTTCAATTGTTTATACCCAAAATTGGTGGAGGAGTTTGGTAGAGTTCTCAAAGGTCAAATCATTGAACTTTGACTCCTTAACAGCCAAATTTCTGGTCGAAAACGGATTACAAAGATTTTCCCAAATCTCAATACCCTGTATATCAAATTTGGAGTCTGTAGACTAAAAATTGACAGAGTTATTGCGTAGGGAAATGTACACAGACAGACACACACACACACAGACACTTTCACCTTTATAGATGTATAGATTATGATTAAAAAGAAAAGCATACAAGATTTCAAAAAAATATTTTGTAAGATTATTTCTTTAGAATGAGCTCAAATCAGCTATCAAGTTTATCGGTTTCAAAATAACCTCAATTTCTAATTCTGGGAACGTGAAATAGATCTGAATAAGACTAAGTAAAAACTATTAATCCTGAAATTATGCACCAAGATAAACATATTATTACTTATATCCTGATGCATCTATGAACATTATTTGTTTCTTGGAAGTGAGATTGATGGCAGACAGACTTCTGCATCATGAAAGAAAGTGATAACAAGCATCTCAACTTAAAATATCTATTTTTATATTTACTTCAGCATTTTGTATATCCGCTCCCTTACGAGTTGCTTCTGGGTGAATCATTCTCACAGAGGTATAAACCCTAACCCTATCTAGGACTTAACATTATTATTCCTCACTAAGTTCTGGTTAGCAACTGTATCGCACAAAGCAGGCAGAGGAGCTCCTTTTTGGACAGCCTTGAACCAAGCATAACAAAATAACTAAAATATCTTTGACTATCTTTATGCCACGTGATTAAATCAACTAATCAGCTGTCTGCACTCAAATCATCGGGTCAAGAGAA
Organism: Euprymna scolopes; assembly: GCF_053919585.1. NCBI lineage: Eukaryota > Metazoa > Mollusca > Cephalopoda > Sepiida > Sepiolidae > Euprymna > Euprymna scolopes. The sequence continues at coordinate 88,800,621 of NC_136512.1, forward strand.
TCTGGGGTCAAAGTGCATTTGACAAGCATTGTACGCTTAATTTTAGAAGCATTAGAAGTAAAAATTAAGGCACACAAGGCAGAAAAAAACATGATTCCAACGGAGTATACAAAGTTAAGACGTGTGTGATTTTCAATCAGAAATAAAATTGTTGTGGTCTTCAAGAAAGTCAGAAAAACGTTAGTTTTGAATCCAACAGAGAGGGAACCAGTCTTTAGCCATTTATGTTGGACTCTCTACAGACTTTGTTTATATGTCTCACTAGTGAAACCAACAGTACCAATGGTTTACTAATCTTCTGTAACACATATATGAATAAATATTGTCCTCTTATATTGAATTTTCTTCATAACTGAACACTTTGCAGAGATTCTCTCCCACAAACCCTATATATATATATATATATGAATTTGAAACATCGGCTTGAGTTATAGCTGGTTGGATGACCGCGTTCCTTGTTTGAGACGAAGTAGGTCCATTCCCCAGACAGTTTGCCGCGGTTTGCTTGATATGTGTTAGTTAGTAGACTTTCTTGTGTGCAGGGCGTTTGCTCAGTTAGCAGTAATAGGCTCGGGTTTTGAATCTCAGGTTCGGATGTGTCTAACTGATGAGCCCAAATGAGGGTGAAACTCGAGTCTTCGACTTCCGGTTTGTTGCCTTTCATGCTCTTGTGAACTGCGACGTTGTTTGGCTGTGGAAATAATTATATATATATATATATATATATATATATATATATATATATATATATATATATATATTGTGAATGTTTTAGCTGTGTGAAGTGGAAGAGGATGATTGTGTTTGGGTGTTAGCTGATGGCACACAGCTGAAATTCGGTCTCTTTTTGTTGCCAAAACAAAATGAACTGCTCTCAATTCAATTCAAGCCGATGTTATTTAACTTGCTGTGACCTTTTTGACAATTGATTCAAGTCTCTTACGTTTGATGGTATCAGCTTATAATCAAACAAGTTCAATAACTAGGCTAGATTCGAGCTCAGACAGGCACTTGCCATGAAAATAACGATAAAGCAGAGACAGGCTCACAATGTCTCTTCTGTGGGAAAGAGGTTGCAGAGTGTCGTCTGCACCGAGGATTGAACCTTTACAATAATCTGCAGAAGAGAGTAGCTTAAAACTTGAATTTGTTTCCATAAACCACTTATACACTCCATGTGCCTACACACGCTGAGGCTATTTAAATAATTTTTTCCATTCCGTTCTAAAAAAAAAAGAAAAAAGAATTCATCACTTCCATTAGTCTTGCAAAAAAAAAAAAAAAATCCTTCAAAATGTGATGATGTTAAAAATATTTAAATTCCTTTCTATTTTGCTTTAGTCTTTAAAAATTGTTTTCTAAAATTGGCTTACAATTAAATAACAGGAGAAGAAAAAAAATTCATAAGCTAAAAGCAAATAAACAAAAAATTTGTCTTAAACATTTGACAAAACGTCGCATTAGTCTACTACTGATATTTGATTACTTTGCGTTAATGCATACACATTCTAAATCGCACATAAACAAATAAAAACTTACAGTAACCTGCATTTTTCCAACACACACACAAAAACAGTTTTTAAATCATTTCTTTCAACATGGCTATAGAAAAAAAACGTCATTTTTTGTCAGATGTTGCATTAAATAAAAAAAAAAGGAAAGTTCAATATTGCAAAGATATTTTAAACGAAACTTTTAAAGCAAAAAATAAAATAAATTTACATAAACTTTTATGGCAACAAATAGCACTCGTTTTCCTGAAACCACTATCGATAATTCCCCCCACTCTTTGCCTAAACCTAAACGTAGATTCCATGAACAAAGCTTCTTTCTTAGAACTGCACACCTGTGGAACGCTCTTCCGTTTGCCTGCTTTCCAGCTAACTTCTGGCCGTCTTCAAGTCCAATGTAAACAAGTTCTTGATGAGCCGTCCCCCTTAAGTAATCAAATTTTACCAAATTTACACTTCTAACGATTACCATGATATTGTCCTTTTTGACCACTGTACACTCTTTAACCCTTATCCTCGAGGGGCCTCTGGGCCTTGATAAGTGGTGATTCTCTTGTAATAAATAAACAAATAAATAAATAAAATATATTTGCATAAACTTTTGCATTCATGACTTGAAAGTCTCTGTTGCAGATATTGACACTGTGGAACTCTAAGAAAGCAACTCCTGTCATGGATATGCCTTCATAGTTTTTCAATGTTTTAGCTTTTGAGTTAAAAAAAAATAGGAGGCCTTACTTTTGGAATGACCCCTGCATACATAAAAGTGTACATACATAAATAAAAAGGAACAAACCGAGTTATGTGTTCATCAACGTTTCGTCTTTATTTGGGGACTTCCTCTGGATGAATAAAATTAAGAAAAAAAAAAACACCAGTACAAAAGTTTTTGTTTTCTTAATTTCATTCATCCAGAGGAAGTCTCCAAATAAAGACGAAACGTTGATGAACACATAACTAGGTTTGTTCCTTTTTATTTCTCTATTTCATCGGAATACTATTTCCATTATTCTCATAATATATATATATATATATATATATATATATATATATATATATATATATCTGTGAAAATATATTTTCTTATAATATATACCAATCCTTATTTAAGAAGCTCAATGCAATTACAGAGCAATATAGCAAATAAATGACAAAAGACTATATTCCAAAGTTCATGATGTCAGGAGAAATAGCAACAATCAATCCGTCAAAAATCCTTTTGGTGGATTGATTGTTGCTATTTCTTCTAATGAGTTAAGGGCAAAATAGATTCACCGATTGATATAATAATTAAGTGATCGATTTTGTGCTACGAAACAGACACTATCAAGAATTGTAAATGTCAACTGAATTAAAGGAATAAATTATAAGATGGTCAACACCATGAACTTTGGAATATAGTCTTTTGTCATTTATTTACTTATATATATATATATACTAGCAGGGCGACTCAAAGTTGCCCTGGATTGAATGAGGATCAATGAAGGTTTCATACTTCCAATGTCATCGAAATCGGTGAAATCACCTATTTTTCAATCAAACTGATTGATTGCCTGCTCTAGTTGGGGACCCACAGTAGTGCACTGAGACGAAACCGTCAGTCTATGCATAATTGCTCTGTTTTGAAAATCATGGCTCATAGCTTCACCAGAACTTTCGCAAGCAGGATTTTCTCCCTGATCACCATTTTTCCATACGCATGAGCATATTTTTAATAACGGAAGTTTAATCATCAAGCGTGAGCGAAATACTGTCTCCTTTGTTTGGCCATTTATGTTCAGCAACTCTCTCTACTTCACGTGGCTTATCTCCTCCACATGCTGGCAGCAGAGAGAGCACACCTTTTGCTTATTTGAGGTGATCTTGTTTCTAGCATTGCCACTACAGTAATGCAATGTTCCGGCCTCTACTGTTGAATGCTACATTACTAAGCTTACTGTACATGTCCACCAATTTAACTGCACTTGATTCCTTAAACTTGTTTTGCCCTCATCATCAGACCCCCTTACTTTCTGTTGCCTTGAACCATGACAAATTATTCTCACGTTTTCCTAAATTTAAGTATATTATATTCATTACTAATCCCTTGCGTTGTCAATTTGTAACATGACCGTTACACTCGAAACGTGTTCGCTACAGTTCAAACCTCTCTTGAACCCCCACGCCGTCCAGCACAGTCGGAAAGGAACAAACAAACAAAAATAAATAAATACAACTCAGCTTTTCTTTTTTTTTTTAACACAACTCGTTTACTGCCGGTTTTCTTCCTCCCCATCTTGACACCAGCTTAAAGAGTCTTTCTCTGCCACTGCAGGGCCACATGTCCATCTCCCCTGTCTCACATTTTTCTTTCTGCTTTCACCTCATTTAATAGTAAAAATATTGCTGTCAGTAAGTTTCCACAAGTGGTTTACAAAAGCATATTTTATGTTTTTCGTTCTTTTGGGGGGAGGGGCAAGGGGTATTCAATTATAGAACTTGTGTAATTTAATTACCCGTTTTTTCCATAAGTAACGCGCCGACATTTACCGAGTAGAATGCTGTTTAATATTTCACAGAAATTCCATGTTTACATTTGGGGGAGGCGGTGGAGGGGCGAGGGCAGGGGTGGTTGTGTTGTGGCGGCCGCAGCCCTTTTGACTCATCTTTTTCAACCACCCTTTTTCTTCTCCCGACCACGTGATGTACTTTTTTCTATTTCCCCTTGTACCAGTTCGCGCACATATCCTAATTTGCATGTGTGTGTTTTTTTTTCGAGAAGCCCGCTTTCTTACAGCTCCTGCTAATATTTTCTCATGCGCTTATATGCACTCTGTTATAAATTATTGACACATGCATGTCTGCATCTTGAAAATTATGAAAGACATGCCTTTCTCCCTTTCAACTCCTCCTTCTCCTCATCCAAATAAAAAGAGACGCAACATTACTTATCAAATTTCAGCCAGGAGTGACAAGTTCTGATTGAAAAGCAGTTGCCGCGCCATTTATCAAAATATCACCACAATTTCAGCAGCTCTTCATCATTTGTCAGATTCAATGCGTCACCTGATGACCACACCCCAACGACCATGTTTTAGTCATCACTGTCCTTCATCTTTGACAGCAGGAAAAAAAGAACGAGTCCGATGAGTCAGACGTTTTCACCTCAGCAGAATGCAAAAGAAATCAATCATTTTATCAATTCTGACCAATCAGAATCAAAGCTTGAATCATTCCTTTCATCTTTGTCTTTTTGACTATTGGAATTGCACAAGCATAAAAAGATGAAAGAATGCGTTCTGTTTTCAATCATCTTGTAATTTATGCAAGTCTCAGGGAAATGATTAAATATTCTACTACTGTATAAAAGGAACTTTTTAGGGTATTTTTTTAGTTTACCGACCCCTCGGCATTCACCTTTAATTTGTCAACTTTTCAAGGTTTTCGGGTATGCTGAGAACGAATATCGCATTCATTTTTTGTGCAAACAAGTAGTTATCCATATTTGAAGACATTCAGTATCCAACGTAATCACTATTGTTTTTGCTGGCGGCCATCTTGTTTCCCCATTTAGGAAAAAAAACGCCAAAAAATAGCCAAACGGAGCCAAAAAGGCCAAAGCTTAACCCAATAGACATTTTTCGGCTTCAAGGCCGAAATGCCCCCCCCCCACTAACCTTTCGGATATTTTTCCGCTTCCCGATATCGAAACGGACAATCTTTTTTTCACTTTCTTAATTATATTCATTCTTTTAACTTTCTTACTAAAATGTGCGCACACGTGCGTAGTCACTTGACACTTGCATGTCAGTAGAGTTGGGGAAGCAGGGACTCAGAAGGGAATTCTAAATTCCAGCAGTTCTGCGGAAGAAACTACTGGAGTAGAAGGTTCTCTTACATCTAGGGATCTCAAGTGTGAAGGGGTGGGATTTTGTTGCTTGTCGGGTTTGTCGAGGGTATTTACGTCGAGGGGACACAAGTGCTTGCAGTTCGTCAGAGCATTCACCGTTAAATTACTTGTAAAAGAGGCAGAGCGATGCAACATTTTGTCGATGGGACAGAGGCTGAAGCTTAGATGACAGTTCAGGAACTATCAGGTTGGTGACTCTCTTTTGGACCTTGTCTAAGAGTGAGAGACTAGTAGCAGATGCACCAGCCCAAATATGACAACAATACTCCATACATGGGCGAATGATGGCCTTATAGAGGTACAGGATACTTTCGGGCGTTAGTAGTTTTCTAGCATGGTAGAGAGAACCTGCCTTTTTCACAGCGTTTCTGGCAATACACTCAATGTAATTTTTCCAACTCATGTTTCCTGTGAACGTTAGGCCAAGGAGTTTAAAAGATGTACTTTCAGATAAAGATTCTTTGGCCATTGCTATTGGTGGTAGAGAAGGTTTGTTGTAGTTATTGAAGGAAACAAGTTTAGTCTTAGCAGCATTGAATGTGACCATCCATTTTCGTCCTCATTCCACTACAGATCGGAGGTTGGCTATTGGCGTTTTTTCCTAAATGAGAAACAAGATGGCCGCCAGCAAAACAATAGTGATTACATTGGATACTGAATGTCTTCAAATATGGATAGCTACTTGTTTGCGCAAAAAATAAATGCGATATTCGTTCTCAGCATACCTGAAAACTTAGAAAAGTCGACAAATTAAAGGTGAATGCAGAGGGGTCGGTAAGCTACCGATTTTTTTTTTTATTTTTTTTTTTAATAAAATTTGGTGATTCTGATCACAAATCAAAAACAGTATTTAAAATAATCTATAAATATAAAAGCAAAAATGTTTGTATGTGTGTTCGCTTTTTCTGTATGTCTACAAAAGGCTTTTTTCAGAGAAGCAGTCAGTCGGTTCACAACTTTTTAAAACTTTTTATATCACATATAAATCGTAATATCTCACAGTTAACAACGAAGCTCGCCTGTCTATTTAATTTGCTCGATTTCGGGAAGATAAATATTCAATATTTGTCGCTCGCCGCATGTGGGTTAGTCTTTTTCCTATAACATCTTTGGGGGAGGGGGGAAGCGTTCAGCAGTAAATGAAGGTACTATCCCGCAGTCAAACTTGACCTCATTAAAACGAGCACTTGTTAGATCCAAGTAATTAAATAAATTCAAACATGTTTCTGTTAGCATCTCGCGGTGGGGCAATGGTTAACGTCTCACGTTTTTTTTTTTTTTTTTCACACTTTAATTTACAACTTTGCCTCAACGGTTCGGGTTCGATCCTCATACTTACTTTTTTTTTACCCCCCCCCCCACACACACCTCCAAACACCCGGGCAACGCCAGGTACCCCTCGCTAGTATTTATTAAAATAAATTAAAAGGTAAATATTACCTTTTGTTACAACAGAACACCGACCACTAATTGTCTTTTTTTTTTAGGGATATTCGATGTTGCTGGCCACAAATCTGATGATCAAATCCGTCGCAAATTTACGGTTTGCATGGTATTAACCCCTTTACCTTGCATAGAAGGTGGACAGTAGAAGTGGGAAATTGGTAAGATAAGGATGGGCTTTATTTAAGGCAGAGTGGAATTTTAATAAAGCGGAAATTAGAGACACAGTGCAAGTTTAGAGAATTTCCCATGATAAGTTAGGGGATGTAATTCGGGTTAAATGCGTGTGAAATATATAAATAATATTAAATTTAATTAAAATAACAGAAGGTGGATTAATAAAAAAAATAATAAAAGAACAACAAAGTGATATAAAGGTGATTCAAATAAAATATAGTAACATGTGTGGCGCAGTGGTTAGAGTACTTGGAAAAATCAATTGTAAAAAGTGATATTCACCTGAAGGTTGAAGGTTCAATCCTCAGTGTGGGCGACCGAAAAATACAATTGCGAATTACTTAGGACCTCTATCCAATCACGGCTGACGGAAGCAGAGCACGCTACCCCTGTGAAGTAAATAAAGAGTTCCGTCCAAATTCCAAAGTTTGGCTGAAACATTCCTGAGTTCGACAAGATACACCTGAAGAAGGTTGGATGTTACATCGACCGAAACGTGGTAAAAATCACACTCAAGATGAGAACAGTAGTTCGATGAATCCAAATAATCTGAATAACCAATCCTTTATTTAATTCATAAATGGAGATTGATTTTGTTTCGTTAGCTACGACCGGGTAGACATCTTAGGTAATTTAGTAACTGTATTACTAGTATATACCTCACTGATTCCAGGGTTTGACAGAAGGTGTCCAGAGTTCGACAGAAAGAAATTCCAGAGTTCGACAAAAAGATTTCAAAGTTTGACAAAAAGATTCCAGAGTTTGACAAAAAGATTCTAGAGTTCGACAAAAAGATTCTAGAGTTTGACAAAAAGATTCTAGAGTTTGACAGAGTGTTTCCAGAGTTCGACAAAAAGATTCCAGAGTTTGACAGAAAGATTCCAGAATTCAACAAAAAAATTGCAGAGTTTAACGGAAGGATTCCAGAGTTTGATAAGATGCATCTAAAGAAGGTTGAAGGTTACATCGACCACAACGTTGAGGAAAACATTTATGGTGAGAACACTAATCACAAATAATCCACATTACCGTTAATCATCTCCTAAAATTCCCAAACATAAATATTTCACAAAATAATTTCTAATCTTTTATTTCTCAAAAAGATTTTTTGATTCATATACTGAAATGGCGGCAAAAACAAAAATAATGAAAAATTCATTCAAATGGAAAATATTTAAAAGAAATTCGTTCCAGCAGTTAAAAATGAACAAATTAAAAAAAAAAAAAAAAAAGAAATGTTTATAGCATTTTCATGCAACTGTTGTCAGCTGCGATAGTAATTGAATTTTTGTTGAAGGGGTTTCAGGTTTTGCATTTTTTTTTATCCACTTCATCACAAGAAATTTGTCAATGAACACGTGCACCTTCTTGTGGTTGTGGTGTCGGGTGTTAGGATTAGTCTGAAACCGTCTGATAAGTTTTCAACTTGTTTTGTTTGTTATCAACAGAAATATCTGAAATGATTAACCTAAAGAATGGGGGGGGGGGCTAAATTAATCAAAAGAACTCGTCTATCTATAACCATTGCAAAGAATTTACCTTTATTTTCTTTATGAATCTAAAGCTATATGGAACTTCCATGAACAGAGTTTTTTTCTGGTGTGAACCCAGAACACAATAAAGGTTTTTAAGATATATTGAAAAAGAACAAAGTTACAGGTAAAAGTGGTGACATAAGCAAGGCTCACTTGTCATGCAAATCTCGGTAGAGAATGCCCCCCCCTCCCAATCCGAGAATACTTGGCTCTTGATTAATATAGTATTTGGAAGAGTCCATTAATGGGTAGGTAACGGTCCCATAACATTATATTAGCAGGATTTGTGTTCACGCATTACCTAGTGGGAAATATGTAACAAAGTCAGAACAGAAACTGGCTGCAAGCTTCTCTGTAAAAGACTCAGTGGGAGGAGACAGCTTTCTTAGAGAAAATGTAATAAATTTTGAAATAAAATGAAATGAACACATATTTCTGGAAACATGCATGAGGAATTGGCCTAAGTGGATGGTGGAACAGAATAGCATATGAAACTTTTGGTTCTAAATAATGATAGGACGATTCCAGAATTTTTTCTGCTCCGATACAATTACCAATTCCGTACTAAATTACCAATTCCGATTCTTATAAATGTTCATATATGTAACCATAAAGTTATTATTTTTTTCACGATTACCGTAAAACACACATAAAATGAGGAGATATTTTCGCAAACGTAAAAATACATTTGTGGAGGATGATCTATAGATTTAAGTTTTACTGGTTGTTTAAAATCAATAAATATTGATTATTTTAGTATTCTGACTAGCAGTGGGAGATTTTGTTTTAAACAAAATCAAATAAAAAAGACAATAAAATTAAATTTTGGCATTGGAAAATAGACATAAAATTTTCCGATTCCGATCCCCTGAAAAAGTTCTGATTTTTTCAGTTTCTGATTCTGATTAATCGTCCCAACACTAGTTCTAAATCTTTAATAGCCAATAATGTAGTAGAAAAATCAACTTTACTTTATTATATAGATTATACTCATCGTCAGATATAGAGGTTTAGAAATAGAATTGTCTTTTCTCATAAAGCATTTTAAAGATATATTGAAAACAAAAATTACAGAGAAAATTGGTGACGTAGTAAGTGAGGCTTATTTGTCAGTCGAATCTCGGTAGAGAATAACAATCCATGGAACAATACTACAGGGCTGGTCCCCAGCTGACTATAACATGACTGTTTTCAATACTGCATATACTCTGGAAGTTTTCTTGGAAACTACTAGTCCAATCTGAAATAAATATTATATGGATCTTTGTTATGATAAGGTGCAGCAAACTAATCGTTATGGTATCCAATTCAGAGTTAGGGATGAATAGGGATTAATATTTAATTAAAAAATTAGCACAAAATTTAAAAATTTTTAAAGATTAATAGCCAATAACATAAGGGAAAATCAACTTTACTTTATTATATAGGTTATACTCATAGTCGCATGAAGAGGTTTAGAAATAGAATCGTCTTTTCTCAAAGTGTTTTAAAGATATATTGAAAAAAAAAAAAAAGTACAGAGAAAATCGGTGGCGTAGTAAGTAAGGCTTACTTGTTATCTTGGTAGAGAATAACACTTTCCAAGAAATCCCCAGCTGTGGAACACAATACTACAGGGCTGCTTCTCAGCTGACTACAATATGACTGTTTTCAAGTCCAATGTGAACAAATTTGGGAATTATTTCTTTGTTTAATAAATAATCTCATTTAAAAGAAAAAAAATCTCATAGAATATTATAAAATACAGATGAAATCCTCTTAAATATTTCATCAGACTAACCCCCAAAAATGTCCGTGTAGAGTTATCCATCTATATGGTATTCCTTTTAAGTCTGTTTGTTTGACGCGTTCCAGTTTTCTTGAAAACTACTGAATCGATCTGGCTAAAATTTTGTATAGACCTTTGCTATGATGAGGTGCAGCGAACTAAGTCTTATGGTATCCATTTGATGCACAGGTAGGGATTGATAGGGATTAGTCAATACCGCATTTAATCTAGAAGTTTTCTCGGAAACTACTGGTCCAAACTACTAGCTGAATATTGTATGAATCTCTGTGATAATAAAGTGCAGCAAACTGATCATTATGGTACCCAATTCAGGGTTAGGGATTAATAGGGATTAGTATTTAATTAAAAAATGAGCCCAAATTTAAACAAATTTAAGTTTAAGTTTAGTTCATCATTTTGTAATTTATCCCGTTGATTTTGTAAAATAGTTCCATTATATTTAAGCTGATTCAACAATTTTGCGTCTTAACTAAAACAGAAGAAGAGTAGAAAATATATCCCGGGTTTATTTTCGCCATGTAACTCTTGCTGCCCTTGCTTAGTCCTTTAGCCCTCACATTGCAGGAACGATGTTTCTGACAAAGAGGGAAGAATTGCTGTTTTTTGAGTCAAAATTTATTCATCTAACATTTATGGTTGACTAGTTTTTGATCTTGAAGTCATATCTTATATTTAGCTCCTTCCATCAAAAGTGATAACGCTCTGCTGGTTAGTAATGGCAGAAGTTCCCTGAACTTATTTCACCCCAGCAGAATTTTTGCAATCACACTAGCACCTGCTCCACCCTGTGCTACGAAAGAATCAACAAGATAACAAAACTTCTGAATAACCTCAACAGCTTCAAATCCAAATATACTTTCTCCACATCTGAGTTCTCATCCACCTTCATTGTCTTACACTTGTTTCAGATACACTGGTTATCCTCTCTCAATGCTGGTAAATACCACATAAAAGCTGAGTTTCATTAAACATACTTTCACCTTTTTATGGAAATCGTTCTAGACATAGTGGGAAGAATTGCTGTTTTTTCGGTGGGGGTCAGAATCTATCCCATCTAACACTTATCATTTGCAAGTTTTAAACCTTGAACTAGTATTTTTTTTTAGCTCCTTACATCAAGTGGCTTCATGTCTTTTCTGGAGCTATTTCATGATAAATAACACTGGTTGCGTTTATCATATGACACAAAATATTAAGTTTCATCATTTTAGTATGGAGGAACCCGGATGTATTCATATGCATTCCATCAAATGTAATTAGAAAAAGGGCAAGAAAAGTAAAAGCCGTTTCAGTTAAGATAACTATCAAACCTATTTGCATACTGCTGCTCAACTTTGTGGGTGTTTGCTTTGTAGTTTTACAGTTTTAGCTGGATATACAAACACACATACACACAGACAACTGCCTTTTATAAAATAGATAATTGTGAAACCATGTTTAGAAATGCTATACGAAATTAGTAAAAGAAAATAGTGAAGGCAATGTTGTTAACTTTGTGGTTGTTTGCTTTGTAGTTTTACAGTTTTAGCTGGATATACAAACACACATACACACAGAAAATAGAGAAGGCAATGTTGATAAGCTGATTGTCATGCATAGTGCCATTCAGCTGAGAGACACACAAACGAAAAAAAAGGCGCGGGGGGGGGGTAACTAACGTGCATTGGTTAATTACTGAAGATTAATGGGCTTCCGGGCGAGTAAATGCAAATGCTTGCAATAATACAAATTTCATTGGACTTTGCAGAAAACTTTAACAAAAAACAAAAAAACATGTAACTATTATTTAGATATTCTAATAACAGGTGGAAAGAATTTGAATGGAAAAGAAATTAAATAAAAACAGAAACGAGATGAAAGACATAGAGTAATAAAGAAAAATTTGTTAAAATAAAAAATAAATCCACGTCATAAGACGTTGAATAAGGTTAATACAAGAGGATTGATAATAATGGCGGAGGTAAAGTAAAAAAAAACAAAAAAAAAACTAAAAAAGACAGAACAAGAGGAAGAAAAGGCAGAAAAAGGCCAGAGAGAGAGAGAGAGAGAGAGAGAGACACACACACACACACACACACACACACACACACACACACACACACACACACACACACACGCACGCACACACACACACACACAAAGAAATGGTAGCTAAGGAAATGGAAACAGTAAACCATTCCAAACAATAGAAAATTTCTGGAACCAAACGCAATACAGCTAAAGACTCCAATAATCTATATAAGAATCTGTATAAATTCATATGGGGGTTATGTTACATTTGAGAGAGAGAGAAAGCAAAAAGAAAGGGAGAAATATAGAGAACTAGCAAGGCTGCTCGCCATTGCTCGGTCGTAAAACACACTTAAATATGATATTTTAATTCATGCAGATTTCATTTTTTTTTTTAACTTTTGAAATCATTGCTACATATATTGGGTACAATATAATAATCAATAGAGAATTGGCTCTATAATAATAGAGCCAATTCTCTATTGATTAGTATATTGTACCCAATATATGTAGCAATGATTTCAAAAGTGAAAAAAAAAAAAATGGCTTTGGTGCCATCAGCTGGAATCGAAAACAAAACATCCAGCACTCCAACCGTAGTTGTTAGTGCTTCAGCCTTTGCCGCTACTGTTTGGGCTATCGCCAGATAGATAAAAAAGGCTAAAAATTAAGCAACTTCAAGCTAAAAAAGATATATGTATATGCATGCTCAGAAGTTAGTTGATTTATTCCTGCTGATTTTTTTTTCAATTATGACTACTTAGCTATTTTTAGAGGCTAAAAACCAAACGTGTTCGCGAAGTTAAAATACCCTATAAAGTTAGTCTGTAGAGAAAATATTCAGAGAGGAGTTTGATAGAGACATTTCGCATATAGACACCAACAAGGTCACTATATATATAGTTACTTCATTTACTCACATAAATTAATATATGAAAGCATAAATTTATGCTTAAACTTGAATTATTTACTTCAACAGTGCTCAATACGTAGGTAGAGCTAGTTAGTAAGTTATAAAATATATATGGCGATTAAGCTACACTGAATATTCCGCATTTCATCCACTCTAGGATTCAGGCTGAAGAATCTTAGAGTGGATGAAATGCAGAATATTCAGTGTAGCTTAATCGCCATATATATTTTATAACTTACTATATATATATATATATATATATATATATATATATATATATATATATATATATATAAACACATGTGTGCTAGAATGTTTTCAACCTAAATTCTATGCAATTATGCACAATGTAACAACTATGCATAAAATGAAATTAAGCGTAATAGTTATCTGAAACCAATAATTTAATAAGAAACTACTAATTAATTAGTGAATGCTTGTTTTTCAAAGTAATAGACAAATTAGTTAACTTTGATGACGTTGCTCGCATATCCATGGCTTAGTATATTAAGAAGCTTGTTTCTAATAATTTTCAAATAGAAAAAGTTGGCTTTTGATTTAATATCAATGTGTGAGCAAGAAAAATCTTAAACTTATATAAGATACCTCTATAAGGCCACCATCCGCCCATGTATGGAGTATTGTTGTCATATTTGGGCCACTAGTCTCTCTCTCCTAGACAAGGTTCAAAAGAGACGCCAATCTGATAGGTCCTGAACTGTCATCTAAACTTCAACCTCTGTCCCATCGACGAAATGTTGCATCCCTCTGCCTGTTTTACAAGTATTTTAACGGTGAATGCTTTGACGAACTACAAGCACCTGTACCCCTCGACGTAAATACCCCCAACAAACCTGACAAGCAGCTAAATCCCACCCCTTTACAATAGAGATTCCTAGATGCAAGAGAGCCTTCTACTCAAGTAGTTCTTCCCCAGAACAGCTAGACTTTGGAATTCCCTTCCGGGTTCCTGCTTCCCCAACTGTACTGACATGCAGAAGTTCAAGTGTAACGTGAACCGACAACTTGCTGCCCAACTCCCTACACAGCACCCTTGATGCTTATGTCCCTGATAGTAGCCCCCTACATCAAAGTGGCAATGTGCCTTGTTTGGGGTGAAAATGTAATAAAAAAAAAAAAACTTTTTAGGAATATAGATTGAAGAAAGAGAGAAAAAGAGTGTAAAAAGGCACAATCACGTTGACACACCGGTTCTTGCCAGATCACCGAAGTTAAGTAATGTTGAGCCTGACTAGTACCAGATGGGTGACCATTTGAGAAGGCAAGATGCTGTATGTACCACGAGGTAAAATACCAGGTTGGGAAACCGGCACGGTTTATCCTTCGCTCGAGAGTAGATGAGCCTCTTTAAGCCATGGTAGGCAACCCATCTACTGATGGTGTCATGATAAAAAAAATAACATTGATAACCCTGACGAAGGATCAAGTATTCAGCTACGGACAAGATTTGAATTACGCTACAAAACTCATGTAGTGAGTTCAATCTCGGCTGCGGACGAATGTTACGTTTTATGTTAAAAGGCAGAATTTGAGTAGAGACAAATTTAGAGAAAAATACACAATAAAGACAAAAGAATGATAAAATTTACACCTGAGTATTTAATATCACAATGCAGTAATGGGCTTTTAATTTTTATAAACACACAACTAGCTACAACCACTATATATGATTTTCCCCACTCTTTATCTGTGCCTAAATGTAAACGCAGATTCCATGAACAAAGATTCTTTCCCAGAACTGCCTACTTTTGGAACACTGTTCCACTGGCATGCTTCCTGGTTGAATACAACATGTTGGCCTTCAAGTCTAATGTAAACAAGTTCATGTTAAGTCATCCTCCCAAATAATCAAATTCTACCCAGTTTACACCATAAGTGATTGGTGCACCACCTCCATACATTCATTGACCCTTAACCTCGAGTGGCCTTCGGGCCTTGATAAGTGGTGACTCCCAATTAAAAAACAAAAAAGTCAAACATAAACAATGTTAACTTAAGTTAGAACTTGCATCTTATATATAAAGCTTGTTAGATGCAACAACTAGAATTCAACTCCGTTCTATTTTTCTGTTCACATGTTATGAGGCGGGGGGGGGGTCGATAAATAAATTAAGCAACCATCGAAATTTATGCCAGACATTTGACGCAATCATTCAAAACAACAAATAAAATTTTACCAACACAAAAGACAAAAGGTTCGAAATATATTTATCATAACATTCAACAATAATGTTTTTACCAAAACCAAATTTCTTCATTTCACAGAACCGAACAAAAGATTTTTGAAATAATTATTTTTGAAAGCATTTTGTCGGTTCCTATTTGCATATATAAATTTCGATAACAGTGATTCTGACAAGGAAACAAAACAGGAAAAACTTTGAAGTTGAACCACATTGTCACGAGAACATCGTTTCAAATTTTTCAACCATAGCAACCATTCAGGAAGAATGGGCGGCAGAATTAATTAAGGTTTTTTTTTTTTTTCTTTTACACTTTCGAACTCTTTTCGCAATCATTTTGTCTGCCCACCCCCCTTATTTTTTTTAATATCTTTGTTCACCCCCCCCCATTGATCCAATTTCTATTGCATTCATTTTCCTCAAGACAAAAATTGTAGTGGAATTGATACAAAAAGTGGAATTATTAAAATCTTCCTATCATTCGCTTGTATTATCTTACCATGAGGGGACTTCCAAAAGTAATGCCTCCTATTTTTTGTATTCCGTGCGAATGGATCAAAGAGGATTGCAAATTGCATTGTTATGATGACTGAACTTATGCATTCATGACCTGAAAGTTCTATCTATCTGTTGCAGATATTAACAGTGTGAGACTCAAACAAAGCAACCACCGCCATGGACATACGTCATTAGCAGGGTTGCGTCATTGAATTCCTGGCAAAAATGTATTGAGAATCATGGTGACTGCGTAGAAAAGTAACTTTTCGATCACAAAACCTCGCTCGTTCTGATTGTACCTCTCCTGTCTTCGTAGCTCTTATACATTTTTAGTTATAAAAAAAAAATAAGAGGCTTTACTTTTGGAATGATCCTCGCATGACAAAATGTGCTCTGGACGCCCATGCACAGCCATCGTTCATTGCTGACAAAAGTGCATTTTAATTAATCTCTATATTAATACCGTAGTACATGTCACAGTTTTCAGATTATAAATTGTTTTATCGTTATTTCCATGGCAAGTGCTCGTCCGAGCTCCAATCTCTGCCCCCCCCCTCGCCAATCTTTCACGAAAAACACCCGTCTAACTGAAACCACTGTCAGTAATTTCCCCCATTCTTTATCTGGGCCTAAATAAAAACGTAGATTCCATGAGCAAAGCTTCTTTCTTAGAACTGCACGCCTGTGGAATTCTCTTCCGTTTGCCTGTTTCCCACTTGACTACAACTTAGATGTCTTCAAGTCCAACATAAACAAATTCCCCCTTAAGTAAGACACTTTATCAAATCTCCAATACTAACGATTACTACGATACTATCCCATTTATTACTGTACACACAATAACCCTTATCTCCGAGTGACTTCCGGACCTTGATAAGTGATGACCCCCATGTAAAAAAAAAAAAAAATTATTTCATCGGGAGATCCTTTTTATTAAAAAAAGAGGTTGGTTGGTTGTTTTTGTTTTACGGCATATCAACCCTTTTCGGGTTATTTAATGCCGAACCAAAGATTTTGAAGAAAAATTTTTTTTAATAGAATATATTTGTTGTTTTCACGTCGGTTTCTATTTAACCCATAGTTGGGGCCCTAACAGGTACTACCACTCCGGGTCAGAGTGGACCTGGGAGCAATGGTAATTAAAGGGTGGCTCCACACTCCCCAAAGCCCACAAGCTGAGGCCTCACCACTGGATATAGTTTAAGGTCATATCCAGGACCCCCATTGAGGGACTTTTACCCTCTGCAGGGGGGGGGCAGTCAGCGTATTCTAATGCCCCACCGACAGGGCCTTAGAAAAGAGGATTGAAGGTGATAACTAGAGCTATGACAAGAGAATATTCTTTAAATTATTTTGATTCTCGAGTATATATTAGTTAATATCTTATATGTTTTTAGATAAGAAGGTGTGGTTCTCAGTTGATTAACTGTGTCGGATATATACTAGAGAGTCAAAACAGTGATAAGAATATTCTATTGTTATAGCACTAGTGATAAGATACTACGGACATTAAATTAGTATATAAATACGCTAGTTTAATGTTCGTAGTATGTTATTACCTTCTATCCCCCTTTTTAATAAATAGGATCTCCCGATCATCGAAGATACAATGTAAAAAAAAAAAAAAATATATAATAAAAAAAAATGTCACTTTTGGGCTGTATGTGAACCTAAAATATACTTTCTTGGTCTTCTAGCTAGGATCCAAGGGTAGTATCTGTTCTGTCTAAAGATGGTTTAATGATGTCCTGGGGTTTCTATTCACACCAGGCGTCCATACAATGGGAATATCTCACAGACTTCTATAACGATATCGGAGATAAACCGTAATAATCTGATATATTCTGACACTACATTAACCAGATTACTTTGTTAAATACTTCTACAGTTTTAACAAAAGGGCTACGGGCTACAATAATATCGCGGGGTCTCCATTCACATTGAACATCCATAGAATGCCCAGCAGCAGCAATATTACATATGAAAGATGTCGCAGTGGAATTTCTACAGGTCTCACTAATAGTGATGACTATGTAAGCAAAATAAATTCTGGAGTACGAAAGGTCGCTCGTTTTAAAAGTACCACTCCTGTCTTCATAGTTCTTCAACTATTTGAGTTAAAAGGAATCATCACTTAACAAGGCCTGGAGGACATGCGAGGATAACGGTTAATGAGTGTACGATAGTCAATGGGACAATATCGTAGTAATCGTTAGTAGTGGAAATTTGGTAAATTGGATTACTTAAAGGGGACGGCTCATCACGAATTTGTTTAAGTTAGACTTGAAGATGACCAAATTGTAGTCAGCTAGAAAGCAGACAAACGGAAGAGAGTTCCACAGTGCAGTTCTAAGAAAGAAGCTTTGTTCATGGGATCTACATTTAGGCTTAGGCACAGATAAAGAGTGGGGGAAATTATTGATAGTGGTTTCAGTTAAACGAGTGTTTTTTTGTGAAAGTTTCGCGAGGAAAAACTACAGATTGGAGCTCAGACGAGCATTTGCCATAAAAATAATGATAAACTAGAGACAGGCTCGCAACATCTCTTCAGTGGGAAAGAGGTTGCAGAGAAGAGAAAAGGGCACCTCACACTAGGTTACAAAATCTATTTTGAACTCTGTTAGGCAGGATAAGCTTTTTCTAGATGTGATGGAACAGCAGTCCATCATTGGACACACCTGGCTCTTATATAGATAGAGAATTGCATCAGCAGTGAGATATCTACTAGAGCAGTAGAAGGATCCCACCATTTTCCCAGCGACCTTGGCAACAGATTTGAGGTATGTGTTCCATTTCAGATCAGGAGTAAAGGTTAGACCCAAATCTTGAAATTTGGAATTTACACTTTTGTCATTATATATATATATATATATATATGTATATATACTAAAAATATGGCACAATCACGTTGGCATACCGGTTCTTGTCAGATCACTGAAGTTAAGCAATGTTAAGCCTGGTTAGTACCAGATGGGTGACTATTTAGGAATTCTAGGCGCAACTTAAAGCAACTGCCATTTTATATTTGCGCATTCGATTTACTATTAGCATGAAGATGTTTTCATAAAAGTTGTCAAAACATCATTGAGCTATATCATGGACAAGTTTCACCGGAAGCATCTGATCAGCTGACAGAAGTGCGTGTGGGTCACGTGGTTCTAGTTAGCTGAGAAGAATAATTGGAGTTGAATTGAGGACGTTAACAGAAGAAGATGAACTGAGAAGGGTCTCCTCACAAAGGAGGTGGGGAGCATCTCAGACGTGGGACGTGTAAGAACTAGCCCCCCAAGGAAAGATTGGCGATCGCTTCTCTGCTAGATGTCATGCCTGGGAGTGAATAAACTACATAAGAAATACACAGCACCTTGGTATCTGTTGAAACGTCTTCATTTATACAAAATCCTTCTCCCCAAGAATTGGCGAAAATCTTCCAGAGGCTTACCAGCAGAAACCAGGTATGTCGCATTTATGTATTCGTATTATATGTAAAAACACACACACACACACACACACACACATTAAAAGAGACACTGCTAATGATCATGGCAGGGTAAAAAGGGTTAAAGAAAAGAGTTAATTACACAAAAAGAAAATGTTAAAAACACACACATTGACTGCAACACGATAAGTGCAGGTTCAATTAGCGAAGAACCACCACCATCATCATCATCATCATGCTGTCTGTCAGTCTTGACGATGACTAGTTGAGGCGTCAGTGCTTTATCCAACGGTGTTGGCATAGTCTCAGTCCATCGCCACAAGACTTTCCACCTTGGCTCCTAACTTGCTTGCGCAGTTTAGGTGCAGTATCTGTTGTGCATCAGATCGACATCGTCTGAACCTCCAATGCTCATGTCCAGTGAAGCGAACCTGCGACGACTGGCAGCAGAGGAGAGCGCAACTTCTGTCCGAAAGTAATCTCAGAACCATCATAGACATTTAGTGACACGTACACACATTCAGATGAACCCTTTGCCACATAAGCAGTATGTACATTCAGTGTATATACATACTCAAACCTCACAACGTAATAACCCTAACCCTAACCCTAAACCTCACAACGTAATAACCCTAACCCTAAACCTCACAACGTAATAACCCTAACCCTAAACCTCACAACGTAATAACCCTAACCCTAAACCTCACAACGTAATAACCCTAACCCTAAACCTCACAACGTAATAACCCTAACCCTAAACCTCACAACGTAATAACCCTAACCCTAAACCTCACAACGTAATAACCCTAACCCTAAACCTCACAACGTAATAACCCTAACCCTAAACCTCACAACGTAATAACCCTAACCCTAAACCTCACAACGTAATAACCCTAACCCTAAACCTCACAACGTAATAACCCTAACCCTAAACCTCACAACGTAATAACCCTAACCCTAAACCTCACAACGTAATAACCCTAACCCTAAACCTCACAACGTAATAACCCTAACCCTAAACCTCACAACGTAATAACCCTAACCCTAAACCTCACAACGTAATAACCCTAACCCTAAACCTCACAACGTAATAACCCTAACCCTAAACCTCACAACGTAATAACCCTAACCCTAAACCTCACAACGTAATAACCGTAACCCTAAACCTCACAACGTAATAACCCTAACCCTAAACCTCACAACGTAATAACCCTAACCCTAAACCTCACAACGTAATAACCCTAACCCTAAACCTCACAACGTAATAACCCTAACCCTAAACCTCACAACGTAATAACCCTAACCCTAAACCTCACAATGTAATAACCCTAACCCTAAACCTCACAACGTAATAACCCTAACCCTAAACCTCACAACGTAATAACCCTAACCCTAAACCTCACAACGTAATAACCCTAACCCTAACCCTAAACCTCACAACGTAATAACCCTAACCCTAAACCTCACAACGTAATAACCCTAACCCTAAACCTCACAACGTAATAACCCTAACCCTAAACCTCACAACGTAATAACCCTAACCCTAACCCTAAACCTCACAATGTAATAACCCTAACCCTAAACCTCACAACGTAATAACCCTAACCCTAAACCTCACAACGTAATAACCCTAACCCTAAACCTCACAACGTAATAACCCTAACCCTAAACCTCACAACGTAATAACCCTAACCCTAAACCTCACAACGTAATAACCCTAACCCTAAACCTCACAACGTAATAACCCTAACCCTAAACCTCACAACGTAATAACCCTAACCCTAAACCTCACAACGTAATAACCCTAACCCTAAACCTCACAATGTAATAACCCTAACCCTAAACCTCACAACGTAATAACCCTAACCCTAACCCTAAACCTCACAACGTAATAACCCTAACCCTAAACCTCACAACGTAATAACCCTAACCCTAACCCTAAACCTCACAACGTAATAACCCTAACCCTAAACCTCACAACGTAATAACCCTAACCCTAAACCTCACAACGTAATAACCCTAACCCTAAACCTCACAACGTAATAACCCTAACCCTAAACCTCACAACGTAATAACCCTAACCCTAACCCTAAACCTCACAACGTAATAACCCTAACCCTAAACCTCACAACGTAATAACCCTAACCCTAAACCTCACAACATAATAACCCTAACCCTAACCCTAAACCTCACAACGTAATAACCCTAACCCTAAACCTCACAACGTAATAACCCTAACCCTAAACCTCACAATGTAATAACCCTAACCCTAAACCTCACAACGTAATAACCCTAACCCTAACCCTAAACCTCACAACGTAATAACCCTAACCCTAAACCTCACAACGTAATAACCCTAACCCTAAACCTCACAACGTAATAACCCTAACCCTAAACCTCACAACGTAATAACCCTAACCCTAAACCTCACAACATAATAACCCTAACCCTAAACCTCACAACGTAATAACCCTAACCCTAAACCTCACAACGTAATAACCCTAACCCTAAACCTCACAACGTAATAACCCTAACCCTAAACCTCACAACGTAATAACCCTAACCCTAAACCTCACAACGTAACAACCATGCAACAGAATCCAATGCAGTCTAATAATCCTCACAATCCGATAGACCAATCCGAATATATTATTACAGTTCTGGATTTTTTAGATGAGGGATAATTGTTTGTATTACTTGGATTAATCAGACTAATGGTTTTATTTCAGTGTAATTTCCAACCTTCTTCAGGAGTATAAGTCGCCATGTTTGGTGAAGAAAAGAGAGAAGGTTAGCTTTGCACTTCTGAGGTTTCGTATTTAGGTTAAGTTAAAAGTAAATAAATTTGTGGATTTATTTTGTAACTTAACCTAAATACAAAACCTCAGAAGTGCAGAGCTAATCTCCTCCCTTTTCTTCACCAAACATGGCGACTTATACTCCTGAAGAAGGTCGAAGGTTACACTGACTGAAATGTAAGAATAACACTTAAGATAAGAACATTAATCCAAATAATACAGACATTCTTCTAAGTTCATTAGAACACATTTCATGGAAGTATTTGTGTAACAAGTACAAGGATACAACACTGCAGTGATGCGACAGAGTCTGGAGCTTGGCAGACAGTGTAGGACTTATTAGAAATTCTTTTTGCACCCTATTCAAGAGGGAAAGGCTTATAATTGGTGCACGAGCCCAGATGTGGCAACAATACTCCATGCACGGGCGAATGACACGTTTTATAGAAACACTGGCAGGTTTCTTAAAGACAGGCTTAGCTTTGAGTATATCGGAGAAATATTAAATCTAAACAGTATGTGGAGATGTGTGCAGAACAGGAGACTTCAATGGTATGGCCACGTTGAAGAAACGGATGCGATCTCTTGGGTTAGTAGATGTAGAACAGTTGAGGCAGCAGGTTCATTTCACAGCGAAATGTCTAGAAAAACATGGGAAGAAATGATGAAAATGTATCCAAGTGATAAATTAAGGCCTGGCCAGAGATAGGTTACATTGGAAGTCAATTTCTTAAAGCCGTCCAACACATGTCAGCATGTAATACGGATGTTAAACCAAATACGATGATGATTATAATAAATTTATAATAGAATTTTTCTCATTTTCTCTCATTTAGTTTTATATGGAAAATTTTTATGTGCCAGCATTCAATCTTGCTACAATATTTTGAAAATTTTGCATTTCAAAGAAATTTAGTGAAATATTACCAAATTAGTTTTTATATATATCAGATTGAAAAATTGTTAAGAATAACCTTAAAATGCAAACAAATTCAAACGAGAAATATGAAAATTATTTTTAAAAAGTTAATATTTAATTTAACTCAACTGATACAGTGGGTTTGTGTGTGCGTGTGTGCATGTATATTATGTATATACTGGCAGGTGCTTATCTTTGTGGTAGACTTGGCAGCATCTTCTATATAAATAATTCACTACTAAGATCTGGGTTTTATCTTTGCTAATACGCTATCTTAAAAAAAACAAAAAAAAAAACAAACAATGTGGAATAAACGATACATCACTTACAACAATGGCTTCAGGTTCAGGGTTATTGAATTGACCGAGAAAGCGTAATAATTGTGCAGCACAACATGAATTTCAAATAGATTGAAGAAAATGTAAGGACAGAATCACTGAGACGCAGAAACGATGGGATACGCTTTGGAATTTCTTAGATGAGAATTCATAATTTGGGCTATTCGGACTACTGTTCTTATCGCGATGTTATTCTCACAACGTTTCAGCCGATATAACCTCTAACCTTCTACAAATGCAACTTGTCAAACTCGAGAATTTATTTGAAATTTTGAATCAAACTCTTTCTTTAATCTACAAGGGTAGTTTGCTTTCTTTTGATCAGCCATGACTTGGTAGAAATCTCAAGTAATTCAAAATTGCACTTTTAGTATCGCCCACATTGAGAATTGAACCTTCAACCTCTAGAAGACTGTCACTAAGAACTAATAATTATTTAATACTTTTATCCATTGTGCCATGGGTCAGAGGTCAAACCATTATGAATGAATAGAAAATAAAAGTTAACTAATAGACATAACATCCTTTCTTCTGACATTAAAAGTAACTTCATCGAATTATATTTTTTTTTTTTTTTTTTTTTTTTTTTACAAAGGCATCACCACATTATCAAGGCCCAGAGGCCACTCAAGGATAAGGGTTAAAGAGTGTACAGTAGAAGTTGGTCAATATAGTAATCATTAGTAATGAAAATTTGGTAAATTTAATAACTTATATGGAACGGCTCATCAAGAACTTATTTACCTTAGACTTGAACACAACCATATTGTAGTCAGCCGGAAAGCAGGAAAACGGAAGACAATTCCACAGGCGTGCAGTTCTAAGAAAGAAGCTTTGTTCATGGAATCTATGTTTAGGTTTAGGCACAGATAAAGAGTGGGGGAAATTATTGATAGTGTTTACAGCTAGACGAGTGTTTCTTGTGAAAGTTTGGCGAGGGGGGACCATAGATTGAAGCTCAGTTGAACACTTTCCATGAAAATAACGATACATCAGAGACAAACTCGCAACATCTCTTCTGTGAGATAGAGGTTGTAAGGAGGAGAAAAGGACATCTCCTACGAGGCTACGAAGTCTATTTTGAACTCTATCAAGGCAGGACAAGTCCTTTCTAGCAGCTCCTGCCCAGATGTGGCAACAGTATTCCATCCTTGGACGTACCTGGCTCTTATATAGATAGAGAATAGCATCAGCAGTGAGATATCTACTGGATCGATAGAAAGATCCCACCATTTTTCCAGCGGCCTTGGCAACAGATTTGATATACGTGTTCCATTTAAGATCAGGAGTAATGGTCAAGCCCAGAAGCTTGTCAAAACTTGAGGCCTCCTGAAGACGAGAGCCATTCATTTCAATTGATGACAAATGTGGATTAAAATGTTGATGATGTAAAGAGAGAAGCTTGGTTTTAGATGCATTAAAAGTAACCAGCCACTCCTTTCCCCATTGTACTACATGCTCAAGATCAGAGGAGAGAGAATTGGAGAGTACTTGCTCGTTTACTGTTTTAGATGTGGTACCATAAATGGTAGTGTCGTCAGCATAAATGTCTACAAATGATGTAAGGATATGATTTGGAAGATCATTAATGTAGATCAGGAAAAGAGTTGGGCCCAGGATGGATCCCTGAGGGACACCGGCATTAATACTGAGAGCTTCTGATTTTTGCCCCTCAACTACTACTCTTATGAACCTATCAGAAAGAAATGATTTAATAATTGAGAAGACTTTTCCAGCTATACCATAGCTAGCGATCTTATGAAGTAAACCTTTATGCCATACCCTATCAAAGGCTTTAGATATGTCAAGAGCAATTGCCCTAGAAAGATTGCCACCGTCGAGAGATTTGCTAATCCTATGCGATATAACTGTAAGGACATCTGCTGTAGATCTAGCAGAACGGAAACCATATTGAGTGTCACTAAGAAGGTTATTTTTGTTGAGATGTTTGATTACTTCTGTATTTAACACAGATTCTAGCAACTTACTCATGACGCACAGGAGACTTATTGGCCTGTACTGAGAGGGGGATGAGCGATCACCTGAATTCTTAAATACAGGGCATACTGATGAGATTTTCCAGGGAGATGGGAAACTATTCTCCTTAAGACAACGTTTAAACAGTTTTGTAAGTATGGGCGCTAGTTCAGGTTGAAGTTTTTTGAGTACTATAATTGGAATACCATCAGGGCCAGTTGCTTTACTGGAATCAAGGTTTTTGATTAGCTTGGCAACATCACGTACAGATATACGTATATCACATAGCGTGTTTTCTGATACAGGAGGAAATATTGGGGGTTGGCGGTCTTGGTCGCAAAGGGTAGAATTAGCTGCAAAGTTCTTGACAAAGAGTTTGGCTTTGTCTGATGCTGACGAGATTACCTCAGGTCCATTGATAATAGTTGGGATGGAGCACACGCTTCTGTTCAGGATTCTGTTTGCTATTTGCCAAAACTGGTGGGAACCAAGCCGCTGCTCAGCTACTTTGGACTTAACAGATTGAGCATACAACTCTCTTGCGTTCCTTATTACTTTCTTACAATGGTTGCTGGCAGTCCTGAAAACGGCTTTAGTTTCCATACATCTATTACGTTTGAAGCAGTGGAAAAAGTGATTTCTGTGCGCAATGGCAGCAGCACATTCTGGAGAGAACCATGGCTGGCTGTTAGGTTTTTGCTGAAACTTTTTAGAGGGTATGAAATGGTCAATACCTACAATTAACCATTCAGTTAGGTCTAATACTATAGAGGACACATCCTTTTTAAACATGGAATGCAGAGGTAGATCAGATATAAATGTACGGAAGCTATCCCAGTCAGCCTTAGTGTATCGATATACTGTACGATGAAGTGGTACGTCTGGGGACTTATTACATTTCATTTTTATCTTAATTGATACAACAGAGTGGTCGGAAGATCCAAGAGGCGACAGAACAGAAACTGAACATAGTTCAGGGCAAGTTGTGAGAAAAAGGTCTAGTAGGCTCGCATACTGGCCGTCATTATCGGGCACACGGGTAGGTTCCTGAACAATCTGAGTGAGGTCATAGGCAATGGAGAAATCATGACAGAATCTCCCCTCATCATCGGTCTTGTTTGAGTGGGTCAACCATTCGACGTTGTGAACATTGAAGTCTCCACATACGTGAATGTTAGCTGAAGGATAAGTAGAAAGATAAGATAAGGATAAGAAATTATATCCATGATCGACATACAATGTGTTAATAAAAACGAGAACTCTCGACTTGGACCAGGATATTTGCCGACATGAACCCAACACTGACACCAATATGACCAACACAGACTCAGACAATAACACCAATACGACCCAAAATGAACTCGAACCGTAACATCAATATGCCATCTTTTTTACTAGGAATTACTTAACATTCAAGATCGGGACTACATTGATTCTTCGCAGATTTGATTTACTGCCATCATCTTTGTTCAACATAATGTCTCAACACTTAACAACGACACAAGATGGACTCAAACAGCAACACTAATATGACCCAAGATGGACTCGAACAGTAACACCAATACAACCCAAGATGGACTTGAACAGTAACGCCAATACAACCCAAAATGGACTTGAACAGTAACACCAATACAATACAATCAAAGATGGACTTGAACAGTAACACCAATACAATCCAAGATGGACTTGAACAGTAACACCAATAAAACCCAAGATGGACTTGAACAGTAACACCAATACAACCCAAGATGGACTTGAACAATAACACCAATACAACCCAAGATGAACTTGAACAGTAACACCAATACAACCCAAGATGGACTTGAACAGTAACACCAATAAAACCCAAGATGGACTTGAACAGTAACACCAATAAAACCCAAGATGGACTTGAACAGTAACACCAATACAATCCAAGATGGACTTGAACAGTAACACCAATACAATCCAAGATGGACTTGAACAGTAACACCAATACAATCCAAGATGGACTTGAACAGTAACACCAATACAATCCAAGATGGACTTGAACAGTAACACCAATACAATCCAAGATGGACTTGAACAGTAACACCAACACAATCCAAGATGGACTTGAACAATAACACCAACACAATCCAAGATGGTCTTGAACAGTAACACCAACACAATCCAAGATGGACTTGAACAGTAACACCAACACAATCCAAGATGGACTTGAACAGTAACACCAATACCATCCAAGATGGACCTTAAACAGTAACACCAATACGACCCAACACAAACTGTAATAACACTGTTGATAATTACAAACGTCGGCACAATGCAAGAATAACCTGCAAAGTTACTTTTAGATGACTCAGGTGTCATCTTTATATAGATCTTGGGTGAGTGCATTCTAATATTTCACAAGGTGTTTAGTGAAACACGTACACACGGTTTTCAAGCATTTCCGCCCATGCCCATCACTTAGACTATATTAAAATAAGAACAAATGAATTGATAAGCAGCATCCTCATCACTTTCATAAAAGCCGAGAATTATGTATACGAGCTACACAAGAAATGCTATTAAAAAACGGGCGCGTTTACTGACCGTCACGAGTCGAGAGGAAATATGTATTTCTTGCAAACACATTTGCTGATGGCTGATAACCGTGATGAGCTTCAATAATAATAATGATAGGATGACGACGACCATGAGGATGTCTCTTTCTTCGCTTCAACTCGTTTTCTGTAAGCATTTTTGTTTTTTTTTAGCAAATGGAAGAATAAAAGGTGCTGCTGCTGCTGCTGCTGACTCATTTCATTAACAAGCAGAGTTGATAGGTGAAAAATAAAGAGAAATAAGTCACAACTAATCAATGATGTATCGACTAAAGATACACACGTAAGTAGCAGAGTGTACACACACACACACACACACATATATATATATATATATACAGACTAACTTGTTATACACACATACACAAATATTTACACACACACACACTTAACTAATACAATAACAGAGTGGCTATATTTGCACAGTACAACAATGAAACATCTGCCGATTCTAAGAAACATAAGCTACGATAAGTTGCCAGACATTTTTCATATGGGCACTTTTATTGATAGTACACACATGAAACTTCACTAGCTGTGACAATCAGGCTTTAGTAGGGATTTTGATGCTTGTCAGGTTTGTCAGGGGTATTTATGTCGAGGAGGTCCAAGGACTTGTAGTCTGTCGGAGCATCTACCATTAAAATACTTGTAAAACAGGCAGAGTGATGCAACATTTTGTCGATGGGACAGAGGCTGAAATCTAGCTGACATTTTAGGACCAATTAGGTTAGCAACTCTCTTTTGGAGCGAGAGACT
>NC_136512.1:88836904-88871904 GCF_053919585.1 Euprymna scolopes
TTGACGTAATTGCATCAATTCTTATGAAAATTGGTTCCTATTTATTTGTTCACCTCCTCATGATGTCAAAGTTATAACGAACGATATCAAGATCCCTAGAAAAAGTACACTCTGCACGGATTAAATATAAAAATTGTCTTATTCAAGAATTCTACTTTTTCCTCCTCCAATAGAGAACAGAACAGATACAACACCTTGATCTCAATCTGAAGCTAAGCAACTATTGGTAATCATTTTGAATGTGTTCCTAAATTTTGAGTTAGATTGACTTGAGATTTGAAATTATTTTTTTTTAAGTAATTTTCTTTTAGAACCTGACAGACAAAGTTTAAAATGAATTCAGTTTTAGATAAAGTGCTAGATAAATTCAGTTTTAGATAAATTAGTTTTAGATGAATTAGTTTTAGATAAAGTGCTAAATAAATTCAGTTTTAGATAAAGTTTTAGATAAAGTGCTAAATAAATTCAGTTTTAGATAAAGTGCCAAATAAATTCAGTTTTACTCTTGTAGAAGTGAAGGTTCAATTCTCAGTGTGGGCGATACTTAAGACTTCTACCCGGTTATGGCTGACAGAATGAAAACAAGTTACGTTCACTGATTAAATTCTGTGCTGGTTCTCAAAATTGTCAGAAAGATTCTCGAGTTGGACAAGATATGTCTTAAGATACATTTTACGGAAATGTTGTGAAAGGAGGAGTTTGAAGAATCCAAATAATGCAAATTATCAATCTCAATCTAAAACATTCGGAAACATAAAAGTAATTCTTTCTTTTTTTTTTATTATAATCTGACATTATTAAGATTAAGCCTCTACATCTTATGTATATCGTTTGACTACAGTTCCCCAGGTTCCAGAACTGTAGACGAGCATTTTCAGCATGAAAACTTGATAGATGCAGCATTTGATTAAATATTGAATTTCCGAACTTGACTATAAGGTACCATAGGAGGCAAACAATTGCAAGATGTAAAAAAAAAAAAAAAAAAAAAAAAAATGCATCTTTTTGTTTTGTTTTTATGAAACTCCATTTTTTAATTTCTTTTAAAATGGAAAAAAACAAAAAAGATTTCAATTTATGAATCAATCACAGAACACTGGTTTACGTCTCCTCCCCTTCTTTTCCTCCTACTTTTAGCCCCTCTTTAATGTTTTTCTACCCCTTCCTTTCTTCCTTTTTCATATATTTTAATGTTTTAATTTTCTTTTCACTTTGTTTTTGCTGAGGATGGGGCATTCTACCGGACGCCAAACATTCTCCCATTAGTTTAGTTACCTCAACCCAGAGATCTTTTTAAGATTCTAACCGTCCCTTTAAGTGCTATTGTTTGTATTTCTCTTGCACTTGGTTCACCGGGTATATTCGCCAGATAGTTTTTGAAGTTGAGCAATCTGGCATACAGCCTCATCAACAAAAGAATAAAAATTATTTTCAATTTCCATTTCATTTTGATTATGGACTTATGACTAGGGTTATGACAACAGCATATTCTTTTCATTGTTTTGACTCTCGAGTATATATCCAACACAGTTAAACACAGTTAATCAACCGAGAACCATATCACTCTATATAAAGGCATATAAGATGTCAAGGGATACACACTCGAGAGTCAAAACAATGAAAAGAATATGCTGTTGTCATAGCCCTACTTATGACATATTTTCATCCAACCAATAATTACAGTTCGAAAAAGAAACAAAACTCAAATTAATCAAATGAATATATTTATTAACGATACAGAATTCATTAGATTTGAGATTAATAAAATGTTAATAAATTCACTTGTGGGAATTGTTGTCATCTGACGTTGATGTAATATGAGTGAATTTTTGCTGTTTAAAAAAAAAAATTGTGGTTGACATTTTTTTTTACAGTTCCTACTTTGATCTCCTCCTCATCCTCCTCCTCCTTCTCCCTATACCCTTAGCTTGTCTTTCTTCTTATTTCAATAATTAATGTTTGGTTTAGTTTGGTTGTTTTGTTTTATGGCATATCAATCATTTTTGGTTTATTTAATGCCGAATACAGTAATTTTGGAAAAAAAAAAAAAAAAAAAAAGATTTTATGCTTCAAATTCTTTATATCTTAAAATATCTATTCATGGTGTTTGGTTTACTGCTTTGCATAGGAAAATTGTTTTCGCAGAACATGATTGAGTTTTGGAAAGGAAAAAAGAATAATATCAATGTTTGGTGCATTTTTAGGTTAGGAAGCCGATGTCTTACCATTTTGCATACAAATTTTTATTTTTTATTTTTTTTGACTTTGCAGGACATAGTTGAGTTTTGCAAAAAGAAAGGGAAACCACAATAACATCAATGTTTGGTGCATTTTAGTTCAGGAATCCATTATCTTCAAACAGCCTGATCTGATAACACCAGGAATGAATAATGAGAATATTAAAGATTAGTAAAACTGCTACACAAGTACACATAAATACATACATACACACATACACACATAAATACATACATACACACATAAATACATATATACATATACACATAAATACATGCATACACACATAAATACATGCATATACATACACACATAAATACATACATACACACATAAATACATACATACACACATAAATACATACATACACACATAAATACATACATGCATACACACATAAATACATACATGGATACACACATAAATACATACATACACACACATAAATACATATATACACACACACACATGCATACACACATAAATACATACATGCATACACACATAAACACATAAATACATACATACACACACATAAATACATACATACACACACATAAATACATACATACATGCATACATACACACACACATCAATAAATACATACATACACATATACATACATACATACACACATAAATACATACATACACACACAAATACATACATACACACACATAAATACATACATACATACACACATAAATACATACATACATACACACATAAATACATACATGGATACACACATAAATACATACATGGATACACACATAAATACATACATACACACACATAAATACATACATACACACACACATGCAAATGTACTGTATTAAGTATCCTCTCATGTGTCCTCAAGTGACTTTTAAAACCTGCAGCTGACTTACAGGGACGATGACATCCATCACACACCAAGTTCAATGTCTTAACGGGATTGATTGGATTCAGATGAAGAATATTATCTTTGTGCATAACCACGTGTCTTCTCAGTCCAGATGTAGAGCTTCATACCTTACAGCATATTACACATACTGTGCTATGAGATCGCTGTGTAACATTGAATGATGATGGTCTATTATTGTGAGAGTTCAGGTGGCTCACATACCCTGCCTTTGAAAGGAGAACGCGATCACACGTTTCACAGATCCAATTTGCATGGTTGCCTTAGAAAAATTCCAGATCTCCCCTCCGAAGTGCCTTTTCCAGTTTTGCACTTAACCTGTAGAGAACTACAGGTATTTTTTACCAATTTCCACCAAGTGCCACAATCAACCACAGTTTCTTCCCAGGTGTTAGTATCAATATCTCTAGCCGTCAGAATGCTTTTGAGGCCATCCTTGTAGTGCTTTCTGGGCTTATGTTGTGGACGCTTCACACTCACAAGTTTTCCATAGAAGAGTCTATTCGGGAGACAATTGTCACCCATAGATACAATGTGACCTGCCCAGCATAACTGCGCAGTGGTAACCATGATTTCAAGGCTCGGGCACTGTGCTTTTTCTAGTACCTGTGTCCGGTATGTGCATTTGTCACTTGATATTCAAAATTCTTCTCAGACAGATGGAAATGTTCTAGAACCATAATGTGTTTCTGGTGGGTCGTCCATATTTCTGCCGCAAATAGAAGTACTGTGACAACATACGCTATATACACATCCACCTTGGTCTTAATGGTGAGTTCATAATCACTCCACACCCTCTTCTCCAGTTTCCCAAACACAACAGAAGCCTTTTGAATGCAGGCATATATCTCAGCATCCAAGGATCCATCTCTGGATAATACACTTCCAAGGTAGACAAAAACATCCATCACTCAATCTAAAGTAGTACCATTAACCAAGATGTTTGGCTAAATGTTCTCCTCTCCAGGGGGAGGCGTGAACATCACCTTAGATTTTATACATACATACATGCATGCATGCACATATACATACTAGGGATGTACCGATTATCAAATTGGCCGATTACTGATTAATCGGCCTTTGATAATCAGCTGATTAATGAATTTTCTAATCCTGATTTATCAGCAAATTTTGTTGTCATAAATGATATTAATATTAATTATATTGGAAAGGAAGACAAATTAACTCACTCTTTTGCTTGCCAGTGAAAATCTATCATAGAGACATGCATTGCTAAACCATATTATCAAATGACACGCCGATAGCATGTAGACTTTTACAACTGCACTGAATTTGAGGCAAATGGATGTAAGCATATGGAAAATTTCCCTCCTTTCTCGTCTGATCGAATTATCATTATTTTTTACTTTAAATCTTTTGTCAAAGAAAATTATTGCTTCATCTTTCGGGAATTGTACAGTAAATTGTGACGATGTGTGAACCGAAAATAAAGCATTCTTCATCAGTCATACTCATGTTCCTCATTTTTGCACTATTGCTATAATTACATATATATATATATATATATATTTTTTTTAGTTTAGATAATGCATATTTTATTGAGATGAATTACTAATTAGATATCAGACATAAGTAATTTATATATGTAAAAAACGTAGGACTGGGATACGTCGTAACAATATATATTTTTTTTTCTAGTTTAGATGATGTATATTTTATTGAGATAAATTACTAATCAGACATAAGTAATTTAAATACATAAAAAACGTTGTGACAATAAAACTCAAAATATAATCCAAATAACCCAAATTCAATTTGTTGTACGTAGGGATGTACCGATTAGCAAAATGACCAATTAACAATTAATCGGCCGATTAATAGGTTTTCTAATGCCGATTTAACGTACTGTACTTAAAACAACCCTTATCCCTGAGTGGCTTCTGGGCCTTGATAAGTGGTGACTACCTTGTAAAAAAAACAAAAAAATTTTTTTTTGTTATAAATAACACTAATATTAATTAAATTATATTGTAAACGAAGACAAATCAACTCCTTTTGCTTGCAAGTGAAAATTTATTGAAGAGACATGCATTGTCTACATTACATATTATCAAATAACAGACATGACACGCTGATAGCATGTAGACTTTTACAACTGCACTGAATTTGAGGCAAATGGATGTAAGCATATGGAAAATTTCCCTCCTTTCTCGTCTGATCGAATTATCATTTTTTTTACTTTAAATCTTTTGTCAAAGAAAATCATTGCTTCATCTTTCAGTTTTTATGTTGAGGAATTGTACAGTAAATTGCGACGATGTGTGAACCGAAAATAAAGCATTCTTCATCAGTCATACTCATGTTCCTCGTTTTTGGACTCTTGCTACCATTGTATATATATATATATATTTTTTTTTTTCTAGTTTAGATAATGTATATTTTATTGAGATAAATTACTAATTAGATATCAGACATAAGTAATTTATATATGTAAAAAAATAACTAAATATTAAAAAAAACAACCTTCGTCCATTATGGCAACCAGTTTCTGCTGGAAATATTTTGATGGCAATCCCAATAATAAGAACGCAGCTATCTAAAACCATCAAAAGATGGCAAATCAGCAAAAACTTTTACAACGACGAATATGTTAAACCATCTTAGAAAGCTTCGTTCAAAAGAAGCAAAAGTTGCAAATAAGAAAAGGAAGCACAATGAATATTCAGAGACAGGCACTTCAGGAACAAGTGGCAGCAACTACGAGTCTCCAGTGAAACACCAAACTAATATAGAATCAATATTGGCCAAAAAGAAAATTTGGGATATTAATGATCACAGGTCACAAGAGATATCTGGTAAGAGAAATGATTGCTGTTGATATTAAACCATATTGGATTTAATAGGCTTGTTGCAAAACTCTGCTCAAATTACAGCATTTTATCAAAAACGTACTTCACTGCAAAATAATCTTCGATATTTTTACAAAAGTAAAATAAAAATTCAACTCTTACTGAAATTAGCAACATTTCATGAACTACAGACATTTGGACAGCTACAAGAGATAATGCTCCTTTTCCGAGTTTGACAGGTCATTGGTTTTCAAATGACTTTGAGCAGTGCAGAACTGTGATCAGAGTGGTTCCATTCCCTGGTGCACACACAGGTGCAAGAATAAGTGAAGAATTGCACAATGTTCTGGATGATTATAAAATCTTCATTAAAAGTCTTGCGGGATTCAGGAACAAATATGGTTACTGGTGTCAGAGAATGTGATTTAGAATAACTATCATTCATTGTAACTCAGGCTGTAAAGACAACCATTATACATATATACATACATAACAAATACCGTTTCTCACTTTAATCGCTTTCTATTAGCAATTAGTAAATTAATTGAAATATAGAATTAGCTTAATTTGGAAAAACAAACTCATTCAAGATGTGATCACATGGTGGAATTCAACATATTATATGCTGAAATACATTAAGAACAACGAAAAGCTCTTGTAATGTGAACTGTTGATAAGATTCCTACCTTAACTTACCAGTGAGGACTTGTTTAAAAAAAATATCCTATTCCTGAGTTCATTTGAAGAAATCACCAAAGAAGCAAGTTACAGACCATCAACCATATCAATGATAATACATACAAGTTTAACTTTGATGTTATTTTGTCAAAAGCTGTCCAATCTAATTCTAGTATTTCTGACTTTAGTGGAATCCTTACCATTGTTGAACAATTCAGGTTATCAATGGAAGCAAGATTTTCATCCTATCTAAATGATAAAAACTTGCGTATGTCTACTTTCCTAGAACCATGATTCAAATATTAATTTTAAAAGATTGGCATAGAAAACATATTTAGAATTGGATTCTACATCTACTTTTCACTGATGCAAATGAAGCAGAATCAACAGGATACACTACCCTGCTGAGGATGAAGAAGAACGAACATGTGTAAATTATAACATGGCAACTTTGAAATCTACTGACAAAAAAGAAATAACCAGTAAAAATGTCACAAAAGATGCTTTCATCACTCCTAATATAAGAAGACAGTAGGAAGTAAAAGTACAATTATTTCTAATTCAATTTCGGCTTTCATTTGTGAGGTGTGAAAGGTTAGCATTGCACCATTTATAATAGCAGAATTGCACTGGTTTGTGCGAACAGTTCTTCTTTACGTTAAATAACCAGAAAAAATTCCCTTCTGATTAATGTTTACCAGTTTTTAAAATAATACAAACAAACTTGGCTGTTTTTTTTTTTTTTTCAGAATAACAGAATATTTTTTATCTGGTAAACATTAATCAGAAAGAACTTTTTCGTGGCATATATGTGAAGCAGAATGATTTGCACAAACCGGAATTTTTTAATAAGAGATTCATTCATTTTTTTTTTTCATACGAGAATTTGCGACACTATAAACTTCCTACCTTAACAACTTATCACTGGGGACTTGCTCAAGAAATTGTCCAGTTACAGAATCCGTTTAAAGAAATCACAAAAAAAAACAAGTCATTCAACTTCGACTATATCAATAATAGGTACAATTTTAGCTTTGAGGTTATTTCTTTCAAAAGCTTCTTTCTTAGAAGTGCACGCCTGTGGAACTCTGTTCCGTCTGCCTGCTTCCCACCTGACTACAACCTGGATGTCTTCAAGTCCAATGTAAACAAATTCCTGATGAACCACCCCCTTAAGTAGACACTTTATTAAATCTCCACACTAACGTACTGTACTTGCAATAACCCTTATCCCTGAGTGGCTTCTGGACCTTGATAAGTTGTGACTAACGTATAAAAAAAAGAAAAAAAAAAGCTGTCTAATCTAATTCTGATATTTCTGACTTTAGCAAAATCCTTACCACTGTTGAAGAATTCAATGAATCAATGGAAACAAGATTTTCATTCTAATAAAAACTTGTGCGCATCTACTTTCCTAGATCCAAGATTCACATTTAAATTTAAAAAGAATGACATGGAAAACACTAAGAATTGGATTCTACATCTACTATAATGAAACGGAACCAGCATGATACACTTCTTCAAACTCTATTGAGGGTCAAGAAGATCAAAGTGAAAGTAAAACCGTATCTCTTTCAAGCCTGTTTGAAGAATTAGCTTCAAATAAGACTACAGTAACAAATCAAAACTTCGGGCAGATAGAAGCCGAGTAAAACCTGGAAATTGCAACTACAACAGAAATAGAAGAATCACAATCTAAACTCCAAAGGAATAAATCCCTTATGGCTATGGGCCCAACAGAACGTGACCATTACGTAGCTTTATACTTACTCACAAGAGGTGATGATCCGTTTCAGTGGTGGAAGTAGACACAGGAGACCTTACCACTGCTGCTGAGTAAACTGGCTTCAAAATATTTAAGAGGACCACCTTTATCTTAGAGGGTGAGAGGCTCTTTAGTACGGGTGGTAATGTGCATGAACCTATTAGGATCAGGCTGCATCATGAGAATAGAGAAAGTTTAATGTTTTTACATTACAACTTAAAAGTATTCAACTTTAAATACTGGGGAGACTATGAGAGCAGAGGAGACAGGCAGCTAAAATAGAAGAGGAAGTAGAGCAACAGCAGCAGGTGCAGCACTTCAGCTTAAAAAAATTACAATTGTACTTTGTAGTTGGTTTGTAATTTCTTTTTCTTATCTAATTGTTTAATTATATTCATTTAAGAATTAGAAATTGTATTTTGTAATTTTATTTAGAAAAGACAAAAAGCAATAATAGTGCCAGACACTTAATTAAATGTTAAGTTAAATTAGCAGTTACTATGTTAATGTGTCAAAGCTATCTGATGGTGACTTGGCAGTGATGAAATGATTTGAATTTAATAGGAAAGAGAAAAGTAAATAATCGGTCGAT
Source organism: Euprymna scolopes (assembly GCF_053919585.1). NCBI lineage: Eukaryota > Metazoa > Mollusca > Cephalopoda > Sepiida > Sepiolidae > Euprymna > Euprymna scolopes. The sequence goes on from NC_136512.1 coordinate 88,845,893, forward strand.
TAGGCCGATTACTGATTACATACCAATTAATCTGTACACACATATACATACATAGAATATCCGTTCAGTGAAAGATCCATATTTATCCCATGTTTTTCTAGGCACCCTGATGTTTGTTTTTAAAGACAGCATATGTGCAAAGATTGAACACAAAACATTTTACTAGTAAATTAATTATACAGAAGATGCTGCCAAGTCTACTGCAAAGAAAATAAGCACCTACCACCAGGTTAGAAAACTTTTCACACTTGGCAATACACACGCACACACACACAATATCAATTAAGTTAAATATTGACTGTTTAAAAATAATTTTCATTTCTCGTTTAAATTTGTTTGTATTTTAACAGTTTTTCAATTTGATATATAAAAAAAACTAATTTAGTAATATTTCATTAAATTAATTTTATTTTTTCTTACAAGAAAGGAACTGTTTAAAAAAACAACAAAAACATAATACTTGCATGCACGTCTCCATTTCTTTGTGTTTTTTTTTTTTTTTTTTTTTTTAAAGGAATTTAATATTATGTTTAATACCTATGGATTTTATGCTGGGAAAGCAACAATTTGATTCTATATTTTTGTTTGTTTCATACAAGATTCTGATGAATGATATAGAAAATATAAAGCGACTTCATAAAAATGGTTCTAAGGGGAAATGGTTTCCATGGCAAATGTTTGGAAGTCTTCGCAGTTCAGGCTAATTCTTTTTTAGCTGTGTTTAAAAACAGTGCATCAGCCCACTCAACCCTGATCGAATGACATCATTAAATTGAAATGTCTTCAGCTTTGCGCACATGACAACTTTGTCCGTGTTGAAAAAAGAATACAAAGGAACACTTGGTTAATAGAACATCTTTATTTACAACTAGCAGGGGGAGAGGCTTTGCCTGGTCGTAAAATACGCTTAAATATGATATTTTAATCCATCCAGATTTTGTATATATCATTATAGAGTCATGATTTCAAAAGTAAAAAAAAAAAATGTATTTGGGTGCCATCAGCTAGAATCGAAACCGAAAGCAAAACTGTAGCATTCAAAGCTGGTGACGTTACGACTATACCAACGTGACACGCATATGAACTGATTAAAAATAAACTAAGATGAATGTACAAAATGTTTTTTCAATTTTGACTCCTTTTCGTCCCCTTAAAAACTATTTTAACCGACTACAGACCCATAAAAGAACGGTCCATTAAAAATCCAATCATTTGAGGCCCCTAGCGCTGCTCTGCGACTTTTAGTTTCGGAAGAGATAGAGTTTGAAAATATGAAGACAGACAAACAGACATAGTGAATTTTATAAATTAGATTTGCTGATGTTATAAACTGATACAGACAGGTACATACACGAAAGTGTAAACCACGAAAAATGACATAAAAACATAAACCCTAGCGAAGAGATAGAATATCCTTAGACAATACTGAACACAAATACAAAAAGAAAACGTGTGTTGCATGGTGTAAAACCTTGCATAACCCCACGTGGGTATTTTTTTACAGAAAAACATTTTTTTACTATTGGGAAAAATATCGCTTTACACAAAAGAATTGGTAGGCATCACTTACCGCCACCCTCGGGAAGAGCAGGAACTAAGAAGAAATATTTGTGAGAGTGCAGACTCTTTTTATGTTGATAGTTGTTTTGTTCGCTTCATTTGATTGGCTGAACTGATTATAAAAAGTCTCTTGATTGTGCAGAAGGGCACTGTCTTTTGGATCAGTCCAGCATTGTATGACAGGAAGACTTATTTGTATTATTATTTAACGGACTACTGTCCTCATCTTGAGTGGCGCAATGGTTAGAGTACTGGAAAAAATGTTTCTACGAAACAGGTGCTGTCAAGGACTAAACATTTCAACATACTTAAAAGAATAAATGGTAAGATGGATGACATCTTGAGATTTGGAATGTGTGCGTGTGAGTGTTTATGCGAAAATATGCTTATCCAATTATATTTCACCTTTTATTTATACCAATGATTTAATTCATGAAGCTCGATGTAACTACAGAGCATCACCTATATAACGGCAAAATGGGTGCGCACGTTTGTGTGTATGTCCATGAAAGGCTTTTTGCATCGGGGTTCTCGCGTCGGTTGATTCCGGGAGAAGTTTTCTTACACTTCCTAGATCATAATATCTCAAATTCGCAAACGGACATGGTTTCTTTCATTTTTTTTTTTTGGATCGAGTTTTAAAAAATTCCCACCGTCTCGTTGTGTCGGATTTTTGTTTGTCGTTTTTGCCTGGGTAGTATCTGTTCTGTAATTGGTCCTTGGTCAATGTAGGGGAAACCCTTCATACTGAGACAATTACTATTTATTTGGATACAGCCAGAGTGCTCCCTTTTTGAGGGGGGAGCTGCTTTTCTCCCCCACATTAAAAACGACTTTCGTAGGAGGTTTAAAAGCAATGCCATTCCTGCAAGTCATCTTTTTGATTGACTACGTTAAGTTTGAATGCTTTATACTTCCGGTCGCATCATGGAGTAGAGGTAAGATGCCAGGTTTTCTTTCACTTTCTTTTCTGCTTTCCTGTCATGAGTTCGAGCCTGCCTGCCTACTACAACTTTTTTTTTTTTTACACCTCCAAACACTCGGACAACAACCGGGCACCCAGGCTAGTATACAAATAAATGACAAAAGATGTGTGTGTGTGTGTGTGTGTGTGTGTGTGTGTGTGTGTGTGCATTTTTACACATACATATAGGCTAACTTTTGTTTCTTAAAACAACAAAAAAACACAGATTATAGAGAAATTCATCTAAAGACAAACCAATTCTATAAAACAAGATGCAGAACGAGTCAAGACAATTCCTAATTCATTCAAAGAAATGGAATTAGATTCTATACAACAGGGACTCGTGAATGAGGCTGAGGGGCTCCGTAAGCCCTTTCTTAAAGAGGACCAAATGCAGAAGTTCAAGTGTCATGTGAACAGACATCTTGCTACTCATCCCCCTTCATAACACCCTTGCAACAACCGATAGTAGCTCCCTACTTCAAAGTGGCACTGTGCCTTGTTTGGGGTGAAAATTGAATTTTTAAAAAAAAAAGATGCTTTATATGGAAAAATTAAATGACTGCAAACATTTAATTATTTATCTTTTTTTACTAGAAAGAGATATGATTCTTAACTACAGATGTAAAGAGTTTCAGGATGGTTCATTAAAACGTAAAAAAATTAAAAAAAATAAATTAACAAAAAATGCAACAATTTTTGATTAATCAAAAACAAAAAAATGGTTGTAAACACGAAAATATATTAAAATCACGAACAGGAAAAACTAATGAAGAAAATATAAGTTCAAATTTAAAATTAATGTTTTTTGTTTTTTTTTCATATTTATTTTAGAAATGATCTTGTTAGTGCTTCATGAAAAATCTTTTGTCCTGCTCAGGGGCTCCATGGTGTCCTGAAGTTTGGGAAACCCTGGTCTACAACATTATTTTTTCAGTTTTTACATATGTAAGGATGTGTGCAGATGGCAACATAAGTCTGCAAAAGCTAAATGGCACTCAAGTCATTATATATTTTTTTAACTTTTGAAATCACTACCATATATTGGGTACAATATAATAACCAATAGAGAATTGGCTTTATAATAATAAATATGAAATCTACATAAATGAAAATATCATATTTAAGCTTATTTTATGATTAGGCAATGTTGGGCAGCCTGCTAGTAGAAGTAAAACAAGTGAAGCATGCATGGTCCCCCGTGAGCGCACAGTGAATGAGACATTCCCAAAAATGACTAAGTTCAGCATTTGCCCTCCTCCCCTATTTAGCCCCAAAAGTCTCCAGGGGACATCAAATCCTGGTGAAAATGAACAAACGGTGCAGTTTTATGTAAATTTGATTTCAGCACCATGAAAAACTGTTAAATACACAGAAAATTTTGAACAAATATGAAATAGTCCCAAAAATGGAGTGTTTTTATTAGCCCTAAAAGAGCCCCTGCTATCACGAATGTATAGACAAACAAATTTATATAGAAATCAGTTAGTGACAACTTTTCAGAAAGTTTTATAAAAATCCAAAGCATCAATTTTTTTTAATAAGCATAAAAGTGTCAATTTCAGTCATTTTAACTCGAAAGCCACCCCTAGGGAGGGTAACTGGAGTTTTCCTGGAAAATCCCTTCTGTTACTTAATTTTAAAAAATTCCAAGGCGTAGTTATGGAGAAAATTGCAGACGGACAAACGGACAAGGATGAATTTACAGGTCCACCCTCCTTTTGTCTGGAGACCCCCCCAAAAAATATGAATAAAATCTCTAACATAAAATTATGAGCTTGGATGCTGACACCATGATTCTAATTGATTACTGAGAAACACAAGGTGTGCTCCAGGGTGGGGGATGCGGGTAAAAGATTATAATTTTACCAAAAATATCACTGATCAGTTAATGCTGAGTACATTCTTGAACTTCACTCTCAAAATTTAATATTATCAAGTGTTTTTTTTTTTTTTTTACAAAGAGAGTCATCAACTATCAAAGCCTAAAGGCCACTCGAGGATAAGGATTAATCCGGTGGCCGGTAAGACAACACTAATGATCAGTAATGGTGGAATTTGAATAGAATGTTATTATTTAAGAGTGCAGCTCAACAAGAACTTGTTTACATTGGACTTGAAAGCGACCATGTTATAGTCAGCAGGAAAGCAACCCTGCGGTATTGTGTTCCACAGGTGGACAGTTTTAGGACAGAAACTTTACTCATAGAATTTTCGTTTAATTTTGGGCACAGATAGAGAGTAGGGGAAATTTTTGACATTGGTTGTAGTTAGATGAGTGTTTGCTGTGAATGTTTTACAGTAAGAAGGGATGCATGGGGTTCCTAATTCAATCCCGGACAATGCCAAGTCTTCTTGCTATCAATTGAAACTAGACAGCATAACTCTCCACTTAGGTATAGGCCCCTAGTAGCCCCTAATATCTCGTTTTTAGATGAACAAAAGTAAAAACAAAAAGATAATAACGTGTCCTTCATTTCTAGCAATAAACTCAGATATTTTGTGCGTCTACATATGTATGGTTTTTTGGCCTTTTGGTCAAGATGTTGCCAGTCAAGAGTAAGACTCCAAAGTCTACATTTATTACTTTTTATCATTTTAGTCACAAAGACCCTGAACCCTTCCCCTTCCCAATTTCTTGTAGGGCCTTGTGCCTAATTTTGCTGTTTAAAAATCTTTTGTTTTTTACTTAATTGTATTTTCAAAATTTTAAAAGCAATAAAATATATAAACAAGATCAAAGTGTAGTATCTGTTCTTCAGATGCTGCACTTCCATTTTTTGTTCTCTTTCAGTGAAGGCGCAGTCCTTAACGAATGAGAAAATCTTTTATTTTTGTACCTTTTCTCCACGTTAAAAAACGACCCTGGTGTCCAACTCTGTCTCGTGGGGAGGCATTGTAAATAGGTACATATGTATGGCTTTGTTTTTTTAGTTTAAAAAGGAAATTAAAAATCGATTAATTAATAATTTATTTAAAATAATGAATAAAAAGAATGCAGTGAATAAATTTAAGTTTTGAAATATAAAAAAAAGAAATGAACTAATTTTTTGGGGGAAAAAAATCGACCAGTTTGCAGCTGTATTTTAACTTGTTTCTACTTCTGCACTATTTTATACAATCATGCAATCATATATAGCGCATAATTTTATAAATACGCAGGATTTCTTAAAAGTAATCGAGTATTCGTTAAGAATCTATTTATTTAAATTAGTTAAATAAAAGTAAAAAATACTCCCAGGCAACACCAGATAACTGCAGTTAATCTATATATAAAAGTGAGAATATGTGTGTGTGTGTGTGAGGACACTTCTAAACCTATATACTCAACGAATCTTTGATCTACAGACTTGAAATTTGGTATATAAGGTATTCAGACACATGGAAGAGTTTTTAACCGGTTTTTATCCAGAAAAGCAGACTGCTAAGAAGGATATAAGAAAAAAAAATGCAGAAAATGTTGTGTAGCTTAATTGCCATATATATATATATATATATATATATATATATGAATGATTATTTCCACAGTCAAACAACGTCGCAGCTCACAAGAGCCATGAAAGCCAACAACGAACAGTGACGTTGTTTGACTGGAAATAATTATATAATCTCTCACATTCTGAATATATATATATATATATATATATATATATATATATATACACACGTACACACACAAATTCAGCCATTATGAAATTAAAACACACACACATAAGTTTGTTTGTTTGTTTTTAATATTATTTTTCAGCAAAAATGTATCTCACCACCAACATTCCAGGAAGAGAGCTGCAACGACTTACCTGAAAAATAAAGAAAGAGAAAAATAAATTAATCTGATGAAATGAACACGAAACGAACAACTAATTACAAATATAAAAAATACAAAAACAAATCAAAACTCGAGTTCACAATCAATTAACTAATTATCATTCTTTCTCTCTTTTTCATCCCCCCCCCCCCAAATAACTGCTTACACAATGATTACATAAGAAATGATGAGGAAAGCTTTTAGAGTCAGGGTTAATCTTCTGGAATGTACATGCACTTGAGGACGATGATGATGGTGATGACGACGATGATGATGACAACATCGACTTTACAGACCAATTTTGTGTCTCGAACACATTTCACGGACACAATATTTCCTATAGGAAGATGTAACACAAAGGCATAAGGTGCAGATTGAAAAGCCAGTGGAAAAAGGCGTGTGCATTCTGGACTACAAAAAATGCCTTAGCAGCACCGCTGATATCCCCCAGTAAGAATGCCTAAGAGGATTAACAAAAACCTAACCAATTCTGAAAGATAAAAGATATAGCTTGGGAGGGTACATCTCCTAGAATCAAACAGGCATCATCTGATTCAAACACAAGATTTAAGCACCTAGCCAGCATTCATTGAGCAAAAAAAAAAAAATGCGTCATGGTTGTACATAACCAACTAAAATTTATATAAATAAAACAATAGATGTATGTATGTGTTTGTATGTGTGTCTGTAAATATTTAACCGATAAACTCTCAAACTACTAGTCACATAACACTGAAATTAACAGGAAATAGTAATCATACACAAACGATGGTTTATAACGAATGAAATCTTCGTTTGGATGGATAATGCGTACGGAAACATGCCGTCAAGTTGAAATGCAAAAATGTTCATTTCAACTTGTCGACATATTTGTATGAGTTTGCGCATGCGTAAAACTAACCATAGCTAAAAAAAAGTGGTTTAATTTTAAAACTTTATCTGTCAGTTTAGTTCAAATGATAGCGAACGCAGCTGGAGTGATAAATGGTTTTAGCTGATGACACAACATCATTTTTTTAAGAACTTTGGAAATCGATACTATATATTAGGCACAATATAATGTTGTATTGTTGTGTCATAAAATGGGCGTTTGTTGTATATTGGTTGAAATTGGAATGGAGATGATATATTAAAACGTGTCTATTTATAAAGGATTGGTACGTTGTGTGTGTGTTCGTCTAGTGGTCTTTCTATTCCATATGTTCATATGCTGTTAAGTGTGAATATGTGTGTGACATGTCATTCGAACATATCTTCTGCCATTTTGTTGGTCCATCTGGAAATTCTCGTCTGGGAGGGAGACTTGATACCTGTTTTTGGGGACGAAGATTTATTTCACACCAAGACAAGAAATTGATTCTATAGTTTATTTCACTTTCCCAGATGTCTTGCAGAAGGTGGAAAGTGAATTTGGCCTGTGTTGTTTTTTTCTTCTAGGTCTTATTTCTACCACGTCAGCGTTTGTTCCCCACCCCCAGCGAAGGGGAGGAGATAACGGCGAAGCCGTCTGCTCTCTTCCAAGTCCCAACCAAATCTCATCGATTCAGCTAACCTGATCACATGACTCACACGCAATCCAATCAGCTGATATTGACTTCCGGTTAACGTGTCTACACTATAACTCACACATCTCTCTCTCTCTCTCTCTATCCATTCTCTAACAATAATATTCAACAGAGAATTGGCTTAGTAATAACAAATACAAAATCTGCACGAGTTAAAATAGATGTAAGTGTATTGTAGCACTAGTAAGGTCGGGCAGCCCCCCCCCCCTGCAAGTAAATAATATCTGGCTTGGTTTATTTGTTTTACGGCATATCAACCTTTTCTATAAAAAAAAAAAAGACAAGGTGAAAATATAAAATATATAAAATTATTATGAAATGATTTCATGTAGCGTTAATTTGATCAATATATAACAAATTGAGCATTTGGATTCAAAGAGAATTTAATCGTTTCTACTGAAGAATTTATTAAGATAATGGATCAAATAAAACCTACTACAGATAAGATTCCTAAAAAGAGATCATATACAGGGTGGAATTATAAAATTATCACCCTAAAAAAAAAAAAAAAAGCACTACAGCTTTATTTTTAAACTTTTATTAAAAGAAAATCAATTCCAATAAGTTGACTATGTAGTAGAGCAAACATCTATTCAAGATAGCCACCTTCAACCTCAATCACCACCTCAATACGGGTCCAGAACAGGGAGTATGTCTTTTCCACAAGTGCTGACAGGAGCTTGGCGAATACTTTGCAGATGACAGCAATCAGGCTGGTTTTGGTGTCGTGGGAGATGATGTTGGAAGGTGATGTTCTCAAAGTTCAGCGGGTTCAGGTTGAAAGAGGTGGGGGAAGTTGCCAGTGAGAGAAGGGCACAAAGTTGTAGCATTACTTCTGAAGTCAAGCCTGGGTCTCTTTGGACGCCAAGTCCTGCTGCCACACCCAGGGTCTACCAGTGGCCACCTGATTGCACTAAGAGATCACCACACTCTTCAGCACATCCAGGTACACTTTGATGTTGATTTTCAAGCCGACTTTGAAGATGTGAGGTGGTATGATGTGGCCATTTCTTGAAACTACACCAAAGACCATAAATGTGGCTAGAAACTTTGTTTTCATCACTCTGGGCACGTCCCTGTTACTTGCAACAATTCAGAGATGCATTTTGAGGCTGCTGGCAAAGGTTTTGTAATCATAACATGGATTGGTAGAGAACATGAGTTGTACAGCGACGCATCTCCAATCTCGCTCGTTGAACATTGTGTCACTTTCAGACATGATAGAAGACTCTTATCACTCTGAGGATTTGTACACAACTGGCCAACTAGTCACAAAAAATTTTCTTTTGCAAAAAAAAAAAAAAAAAAAAAAAAAAAAAGAGAAAATTAGCCTGAGCACCTCACACAAAAGAGAATTCCTTACCTATTTTTGTATATATAAAAAAGATTTAAAAAATAACCAATCGAAAATTAAAAAAAAAAGTTTCTACATTTGCACATCAACAGAGAATAAAACAAAAAAAGTAAAATCATGGCATGATAACTTTTATAAGGCAAACTGACCTACCCATGTCAAGAATAATGGACTCACCCAAAAACAATAAATATAATTACATTCAAGCATTGAGGTAGTGATTCGTACGACTCATTTGACATCGGTTCCCAGTCGCAAACATGCCAGTTGAGGTTTTGATCTCGACAATCAGCCCGTTCGGTAGCAGGAACTAGCTCATATCAGTGACCTTTTATCTGGTGGGTTGAACCATTCATTCTAAATAAGTCTTAGGAGGTCTACCCTCCCAGGCCTTGCTTCCCATCTTTCGGGTGGAGTAAGTTTATTGCTTACTGCCTGAGGCGCCCTGACCAGAAAATGCCAATTGGACTGCCCAGACAATTTTTAACAAGCCAGAGTGATCCTCCTCTATAAATGTTGGCTTGATTTTCCCTAGCTTCCTGATCTTGTGTCACATCTTTCTGCTGTGAAGTAAATACTGCGATTTGTGGCAGCTATGGTCTCAGAATCATGACGTGTAATTCTGTAACATAGTTTTGCTAATACACTTTTTTGTTATTACCGATCACAACAATAACGCATGTTCCTCGACTTTTACATCAATCTGTGACCGGAGATATTGGCGACAGTTCAGACATGATTGATAAATAATATTCTGCAGAGAAATGCATAGAAAATGGATGAGGAGGAGGAGAAGGAGGAGGAGGATGACAATGACGATGTTGATGATGACAGCGATAATGATTTTTGTTAAACAATCGGATCATAACATTGTTAAAAAGTTGAGATGCTACTTAGAAAAGAACACGATAGCTGAAGATGGAGCCGACACTTGATTCACAAATGATCAGTTTTACATCTTCTAAGCAAAACATTTGAGATGATCTTCATCTTCATCTTGATAGATTAAACTATGATGCAAGTTTTTATTTTTTGTTGTTTCGTTACGAGTTTGTTTTTTCTTTTCTTTTTTTTATGGAAAAGGAAATGTGAAAAACCGAAATCTACAATCGTTTTGACTAATTAGCGAAAAACGAAAACCGCTAATCATGGAAGAAAATAAATTGAAAACTTGTAGGAAACACAAACATTGAAGCAAAGGAAAAAAAAAAGTTTAATCTAAAAGCAATAATTAATAATAATTATTGTTGCAATGTGGATTATTTAGAAATGTCATCACACTTGTATGACGGACTTTATTTGTTGAATCAGGTTTGGTTTTGACTGCTGCACCACTAAAAAACACATAGAATAGACACGTCTTATCTATTATATAAAATGCAGTTCTATATGTGCATATCCAGTTAAAAATGAAAAACTACAAAACAAACACCAATAAAGTTGATATTCTCTTTATTAACGTTGTTCTGGATGAATAATATATAAAATTTAAGAGAAATTATTCATTCTTGGACAAGTTCAGATTTCTTTCTGAAGCGGGGGAGAGGGTGGGGTCTGAGTTTTCCAGTCATGTGGAGACGGCAATTTCATTGTTTTCTGAGCCAGAGCTTGAACTTTAAAAGATTTCAAGAGTTACAGTCAAGGATCTCAGTTCTGACTTCGTAGTTCTGTCTATAATGCTTGTATTTGAAATAACATTTTATTTGGTTTATCACATTTACATATGAAATTTTTTTTTTTGGTCTGTGATGCTTATGTTTAAAATAATATTTTCTTTGCTCTGTCATGCTTAAATTTGAAATAACATTTACTTTGGTTTATCACATTTACATTTGAAATATTTTTTTTTTGGTCTGTGATGCTTATGTTTAAAATAATATTTTCTTTGTTTTGTCATGCTTAAATTTGAAATAACATTTACTTTGGTTTATCACATTTACATTTGAAATATTTTTTTTTTTTTTTTGGTCTGTGATGCTTAAATTTGAAATAACGTTTCCTTTGATACGTTATGCTTAGGTTTGAAACAACATTTTGTAGCATTTTATTTGCTTGAACATGTTTATTTTTTATGAATTTATTATTTGTTGCTTTTTTTTTAATTATTATTATTGTCGTTTTTTCTTTTATCATTATTATTTTTTTCTTAGTATTGTTATTATCATATTAATAATAGTTTCTTTTTATTCTTTTTTTCTTTTGGTATTATTATTTCTTTCTTAGTATTTGTTTCTTTTTATGACTTATTTATTTCTGCTTATTACTATTATTTGTTTTTTTTTTTATTGCCCCCCCCCACCCCTGACAAAAGGAGGGTGGACCTGTAAATTCACCCTTGTCCGTCCGTCCGTCTGTCCGCACATTTCTCAATAACTATGTCTTGAAATTTTTTGAAATTTTCCACAAATATTAAACATGATATGAGAAAAAAAGTAACCGACGGATTTTCCAAGAAAACTCCGGTTGCCTCCCTTGGGATGCCTTTCGGGTTAAAATGGCTAAAATTCATACTTTTGTGCTTATTAAAAAAAAAAATGCCTTGGATTTTTATAAAACTTTCTGAAAAGTTGTAACTGATTTCAATATAATTTTGTTTGTCTATACTTCACGATAACTCTTGGATGTGCCCCAGGGCTCTTTTAGGGCTAATAAAAATACTCCCTTTTTTTTTTTTTTTTTACCATATTCGTCCAAAATTTCCTGTGTATGTCTATTTAGCAGTTTTGCATGGTGCTGAACTCAAATTTAAATATGTTAAGGCCTTGGGGACCTTTGGAGCTAAATGGGGGGGGGACGCTTAGTCATTTCTTTTTTTTTTTTTTTTTTTTGCATGGTGCAGAACTCAAATTTATATATGTTAAGGCCTAAAACTGCATCGTTTGTTCATTTTCACCAGGATTTGATGTCCCCTGAGGAATTTTGGGGCTAAATGGGGGAGGGGGAAAATGCTGAACTTAGTCATTTTTTTATGCATACTTCACTTTTTATTATTATTATTTGTTTCTTTTCATTACTAGCAACTCAGCCCGGCTTTGCTCCGGCCCTATGTACTGTTCAAAACATTATGTGCATATATATATATATATATATATATATATATATTAAAAAGTTTGACTTATGTCCAGGTAACCTACATCTAAAATTTCAAGTATTTAGACCCAAAATTGGCAGAGGAGTTTGGTAGAGTCTGCAAAGTTCAACTCTTTCAACTTTGACCTCTTGGCAGCCAAATCTTCGCCCCCAAAACTGATTAAAAAGCTTGCTGCATGTCTGAATACCCTTTATGTAAAATTTCAAATATTTAAACCCAAAATTGGCTGAATAGTTTGTTAGAGACCACAAAGGTAAAATCTTTTGAACTTTGACCCTTGGTAGCCAAATTTTCGGCCAAAAATCCGATTAAAAAGCTTGCCCCATGTCTGAATACAATATGTAAAATTTCAAATGTTTAAATCAAAAATTGGCTGAGTAATTTGGTAGCGACCATCTGGTCAAGCAAGTTTTTTTTAACTTTGACCCCAATTTTGACCTCTTAACATTTATTGTTTTGGACTCAAATCGAGTTAAAAAGTTTGATCCATGTCCAAGCAACCTACAGCTAAAATTTCAAATGTGTTAGACCCAAAATTGGTGGAGGATTTTGGTACAAATTTCAAGTATTTAGACCCAAAATTGGCAGAAGAGTTTGGTAGAGTTTTCAAAGGTCAAATCGTTGAACTTTGACCCCTTGCAGCCAAATTTCTGGCAGAAAACTGATTAAAAAGATTTTCGCAAATCTCAATACTCCTTATGTCAAATCTCGAGTCTCTAGACCGAAAACTGACAGAGTTATTTTGGTAGGAAAATCTACACGCACACACACGCAATCATTTTTCCTTTTATATATAGACTAGCATTTCAGCCCGGCGTTGACCGGGTGTTTGGAGATGTATGTTGAGCAAACAAAAAAAAAAACGGTAAATTTTTTAAACTTTGACCTCTATTATGACCCCTTAACATTTATTGTTTTGGGCTCAAATTAAGTTATTAAGTTAGATCCATGTCCAAGGAACCTATATCTAAAATTTCAAGTGTTTAGACCCAAAATTGTCGGAGGAGTTTGGTAGAGTTCTCAAAGGTCAAATCGTTGAACTTTAACCCCTAAACAGCCAAATTTCTGGCCGAAAACCGATCACATCCCAAATCTCAGTACCCCGTATATCAAATTTCGAGTCTGTAGACTAAAAATTGACAGAGTTATTGCGTAGGGAAATGTACACAGGCAGACACTTTCACTTTTATAGATGCAAAAAAAAAATATATACGTATACATAAATATATATGGAAACAATTTTCTGTTTGCTGTAACCTTTTTACGCAAATATTATGCAAGTATAAATCATGTAGAATATCTGCATGAATATAATTACACGTAGTAGTTAACTAAAAATGATCATCCCATAAGAAAACCGAAAAGACTAATAGGGAATGAATGTTTAAAAGAATATGCAAATTAGCTAGATCTTTTGCTAGTGAATGCAATTCCACAACCCAGAGATAAGAAAATTGTATTTTCTTTTTAAATAAATAGAAAAGAGGCTTGCCTTTTTTCTGTTGCTCTTGGCCTTCGGGCCGGGATCAAAGTGTAGTATCTGTTCCGGCAGATCCTGCAAGCAAAGCCCATATGTGGGGGCAGCCCCACATATAAGACCTTGGTCAATGTAGGGGTAACCCTTCATACCAATTGTCACTATCCAGCTCCCCTACTCCCCAGGGAGTTGGTCCCCATTTCCCCTTCACTCCTCCTCACATTAAAAATCGGCCTTGTACCTAATTTGCTCGGTGGGGGAGCAAATAAATACCCTGTTGTTCTTGGCCTTTGGGCCGGGATCAAAGTGTAGTATCTGTTCTGCAGATGCTGCACTTAAGATAATTTGTACCAGTGAATGAAGGGGAAACCCTCTATACTGGGACAATTATTATTTTTGGTAACCAGAGTGCCCCCTTTTTGCCTACTTTTAGGGGAGCTGGTTTTTACCCCACATTAGAAACGGCCTTGTGCCTAATTTGCTTTGCTGGGGAATTAAATAAATAGAGAAGATGGTTTTTAATATGAATATCAATACACAAAAAAAAACACGACTTTATAGAGTATATATATATATATATATATATATATATATATATATATATATATATAAATAATTATGATTAGTTTTTTGTTTTTTTTGGAAAAAGAATTCCAGCAGAGTGCTCAATTAAAAGGAAAATCCAAATTTTAAGAGCGTACTTATATTTTGTGTACAGAAAGTTGTTAGTTGAGACAGGTCATTGGTACCGTCGGTTTCAAGCCCGATAATAAGGCCCGTTTAAGGTATCCTTATCAAGCTCTCTTATTGGCTGAAGAGAGCTTGATAAGGATACCTTAAACGGGCCTTATTATCGGGCTTGAAACCGACGGTACCAATGACCTGTCTCAACTAACAACTTTCTGTACACAAAATATATATATATATATATATATATATACATATATATATATAGATAGATATATTTTTTCTTTTTATGACTTATTTGTTTCTATTTATTATTTGTTTCTTTTATAATTATCATTTTTCTTTCTATTATTATTCTGTTTCTTTTCATTACTATTATTTGCTTCCATTATTATTTTGTTTCCTTTTATCACCGTCATCATATTTCTTTTATGTCGATTTCTCATGATGTTTCTGTAGTTAATAAGTTCTTTTTCACCACAAACATTTCAATACGAAAAAAAAAAAAAAAAAAAAAAATGAACAAGACGTAAAAATGAGTGAACCAGTGTCGTCGTCGTTATATTCCAAGAATGGAAATCGATACAATGTCTAATGGTGGCCATTAGTGTCATGAATCAAATCATCCAAAGTAACGGAAGAAGGCGAATGCTGTATTGTCTTTTGTTCCAGTCAATTAGAATCTAAAGAATTGCAAATCAAATCATTCGAGGTTTTGTTTCTATTAATAAGCTGAAAATACTCGAATCAACATTTTGCCGAAATGATCACACCGTGAGTGTTTTTTCTTAGACAATCAAATAAAAATTTATGCCTTTTGAATGCAAACGAGAAACGAAAGAATTCAAGCTTTTATTTTTTTTTTCTCATGGAAGGTTAACCAATAAGTTTGAAATGCTTGATGATAAAAGTTGAGAAAATTAAATTAAATTTCAAATCTTATTCAGAAAGTACACACACACACACACACACACACACACACACACACACACACACACACACACACACACACACACACACAAGCAAAAGTACCCGTTGTTGACTGGGTTCAAAAACAGCCTAAAGAAAATAGACTCTGATTTATTAAAGTATGATACGTTATGAAAAGGAAGGGTTGTAAAGAGATAGCTTCGAATTTGGGGGTATCAAAACCAAAGCAAAATATGATGAAAGTAAAAATAAAATAGATAAACCCCATAATTTATTATACCATACCCGTTCACACTGAAACACTTATCACAATATTCTGTAGATCTATATTAAAAACTTTCTTAAACTTTGTGACATATTTCCATTCTATGGAGGTCAGGTGCGAACGAACACCCCATAATTTTATTATAACATATTTCTTCAATCTGAAACATAATTATCAAAGTATACTTACGCAGATAGATATGAAAAGTCTTTATTAAAGTGTGTGCCTATTTCCATTCTATAGGGTCAGGCGCGAACGCAGACCCCACAATTTTATGATACCATCCTTATTTAAGTTAAAACATACTTATCAAAGTATTCTTATGTACATCTATATCAAAAACACTTCTAAACGTTTTTTTTTTTAATTTTTTAATTTTTTATTTCCATACTTTGTGGACCAGGCGCGAACGCAGACCCCACAATTTTAATGAACCACCGTTCTGCCAGATCAAATATACCCACTCCTGCGTCTCGATACATCTTCTATCATTATATGTAGTCAACCATATAGGAGCCTATTCGTGACCACACACAGCTTTTATAGATATATAAAAAAAACTCAAATGACCTTGTAACGGGTGTTGTAACCTAACATCCGGTTTACGACTTCCGATTGCGCATGTGTACATAAACAAATAATAAACGCGATAATAAAACGTATTGTTTTACTGTGTACGTTTTCAACGTCCTAATTGTTTTTCTTTTTTTTTTTTGCGTTTAAATTATCCAAATAAACAATTGTTAATACTTTCTACATTTATTTTTTACATCGTTCATTTCCGTATTATGTTTAAGTTATTTCAACGCAATTTTCTTACAAATAAATTTACTTTAGCCCGTTGACAACCATAAGAGCATTTTACAACGGCGATTTGCCCACCGCCTTCCTTCTTTTTTTTTGTTTAAAATTTATTCTCCATTTTTTAATACTCTTTTCTTAAAAAAACATTCATACATTTTCTTCTACACTACCAACATAAATAAATAACCCCTGAAAATGTTTTTTTTTAATTTGCGTTACAAATAAATAATCAACGCGACAATTAAACGCATTGTTTTACTGTGTACGTTTTCAGCGTCCAAATTGTTTTTCTTTTTCGCGTTTAAATTAAAAGATATATCAAAATTTGAATTTAACTTTAGGTATTATGGTATCTGTTCAGTGCACATTAAGTATGGCAAACCACTTATAATTCAATGGCTGTAAGTTTTTTTTTTTTTTTTTTTCCAAAACAAAAAATTCTAAACAGAACGACTCATAGAAATCTATCTATATTCTTTTTCATTTTAATATACTTTCATAGAAATGTTTCTGTTATGCCACAAAAAACCCATTTTTTTTTACGTTACAAGTGGCACGCTCATACATTAATTCCATAGCTAATATAACATACTGACCCAACGGGTCACGGGTAGTCTAGTATATATATATATATATATATATATATATATATATATATATATATATATATATATATATATATAAAGGTTTTACACCAGGTCAATCCATGTCACGTGATCATTTTGTCGCGTACTTTTACTGATACGTGAACAATATACGCTCGTGCATCTTGGATGGTTACCCAAGTTTCGACATTACTCTTGACAATTTTTTTATTTTTATACCTTTTCTCCACGTTAAAAAACGCTCCTGGTGTCTAACTGTCCCGTGGGGAGGCATTGTAAATAGGTACTCTTGAATTTGGGTACTAAACATGTTCAGGCAACATTTCAACTGATGTTTACTTAGTCCTTCTTTCCAACATTTCGACTATATTTATCATCTTCTTAAATATATTTTTTTTAGGGGAGTAGGTGATGTTAAGTTTTTGGGGAGTGGGGGGAAATAGTGCAGTCAGGATTTCATTATTTCACGAGGAGTTCTAATCAGATATCCATTCACATCGAATTGTTTTTTCCTGAGCAATTGTTGGGGATCTAAATTTTCTTAAGGAACGAAGTCGTCTTTAATTTCTCCCACACAGAATCATACAACAGCTTTGCATCCCGCATCACTTTCCTCAAAAGGAGAGTCAGAGGTGTCCAGCGCATCCTTTTCTAGCGATGGTGCTTTTTGCAAACGTTGATGATGATGATGTGCGATTTCAGCTTGGCGCCTGTAGCATGACTGCGTTGCAGAACGGGAGACACGCCAACTGTTTCCAAACTTGTATCAATACATTTTCTTGGTGTCTCATTGCACGTTGCATCATCCCAAATATCATCATCCGAGATTGGAGGAGATATGAGCATTTGTATTCTTTTTAGTTTCCCCAAACTTTTCAAACCTTACATTCATTTCAAAGTTATCATAGCCGTTAAGAAATCCTCGTCGCGGTGTGTTTCAGAACACCAGTATTTATTTATTTTTTTTTTTACTTGCCTCCGCATGAGGTCGGTTTTTAATGTGGGAGGGGGAAACCAGTTCTCCAAAACTTCTGATCAGTAACAAATTTTTTTAAAAATGTATCAGTCATGAAGGATTTCTCCGCCATTAACCGAGACCAAAAGATACTACACTTTGATCCTGGCCCGAAGGCCAAGAACATCAGTATTTTTTCACTCAGATAAAGAAACGCACAATGTTAGGCACGCGACCAGCACGTGCAACTCACGTGCGTCTATGCGCGTAGGCGTTTCCGCGTGGGTGTATGTTATGTCGACTTTTTTTTTTTTTTCGTTTTATTTGTAAACGAAAAAAAAAAAAAAGAAAAAAAAAAAGAAATTTGATTGTCTTTCTTTTTTTTTTTTTTTTTTTTGCCTCTGTGTCTAACTTATGGTTGTACAGTCGATGGACGCACCTCCATACATCCGCTTCTAAGCCCTGGAAAGTGTTAACGTGACGACTAAGCGGCATGCCCTTAAAATTGATTTTTCCACATCGAATATTAGTATTACACAATTTTAATTACACTGAATACCCAATGTTATTCGTATTCATCTGTACTATATATATATATATATATATATATATATATATATATATATATATATAAAAATAAGTGAACGTGTGTGTGCGTGTGTGTACATTTCCCTACACAATAACTGTCAATTTTAAGTCTACAAACTCGAAATTTGATATACAGTGTACTGAGATTTGGGAAAACCTATGTGATCGGTTTTCGGTCAGAAATTTGGCTGTTAAGGGGTTCAACGATTTGACCTTTGAGAACTCTACCAAACTCCTCCGACAATTTTGGGTCTAAACACTTGAAATTTTAGATATAGCTTCCTTGGACATGGATCAAACTTAATAACTTGATTTGAGCCCAAAACAATAAATGTTAAGGGGTCATAATAGAGGGCAAAGTTTTAAGAATTTACCGTTTTTCTTTTGTTTTTTGTTTGCTCAGCATAACCCCCCCCCAAACACCCGGGCAACGCCGGGCACCCATGCTAGTATATATATATATATATATATATATATATATATATATATATATATATATATATATATATATAAATATATAACTAGCAAGTCACTTGGCGTCACCCGGTCATAAAATACACTTAAATATGATATTTTAAAATTTTCAGATTTCGTATTTATTATTATAGAGCCAATATTTTATTGATTATTATATTGTACTCAATATATAGTTGTGATTTCAAAAGTAAAAAACAAAAAAAAACAAAAAAAAAAACAATATGATTTGAGTGCCATCAGCTAGAATCGAAACCAAAACATTTAGCTCTTCAGCGTTATTTGTTACCATCTGAGCTAAGTCCACATACATAAAAAACTTTACAGATTAACCAACTTGAACGTATAAATGTATATATCCGCTTGCATGAAGACTACTAATTAAGTCGACTTACGCCTGCCAAGCTTCAAGTTTTCAATTCTGACCCTTTAGCAGCTATTTTTTACCAAATCGAATTTGTTCCACTGATCCAAATACTCCCCCCCCCAACATTTCAAGTCTGTAGATAGAAAATTGACCCAGTAGTTTTGTAGAGGCCATTCCGCACACACAGACATGGTCACTTTTATATGTATACTAACAGGGAGACTTGACATTACCCGGGACATGATGATGAATAAATACTTCGCCCTCCCATCGTGCTATTGTAATGGAAATTCGTGAAGTCACCCATTTTTCAATAAAATCGATTGTATTGCCTGCTCTAGTCAGGGACCCATTACAGTGTACCGGGAGAAAACTTCACATGCCTCCCCGCAGTGACATTGCACTGTAGAGAACCTACTGTTGATTTTATAAAATTATTTTTTATAAATAATGGCTTGAATTAAAGTTTAAAATGCAAAAATCAAGTATCATTGTTCAATTGTACTCTGAGCAGAAACATTTATTTCAAATATGCTCCTGTCTTATCAAAAAAAAAAAAAAAAAACTACTTTTGATTTTATATGCTGAGCCTTTTTGCTTGTGCGGTGATAAAACTTCTTGAATACAATTGTGATGTTAGGCTGTATAAGAGTGTTAACGTTGGTCAACATCAAACTTCCTTCTTTAATCAGACAGTTTGGATTATCGATTTTTGATACGTATCAATAGCATTCCGATATTAAACCTAATTAAGAACACTGCCAGACACAAAGTACATTTGTGCAAAATTTCATAAAAATCGGCTCAGCCATTTCAGAGTTTGTAGGCAACACACACAGAGTCCGTTTTGCATATAAGTAGAGATATAGAGTATTTCAAAATACAGGGTGACCCAAAAAAACGGGCTCCAACTCTAATTAGGCCCCGTTTCTTAGTGTTTTGTCCGAATGAAATGACACTTTGGTCATAACTAGTTTATTATATTCAAAAGATCACATCAAAACATTAGGGTCTTTGGCCTTTTTTTCTCCGTTCTACAGCATATGTTCTAGATGGCCTCCATTTAGCTTTTGTTTTTTTTTTTGGGGGGGGGGGTCACCCTGTATTATTGATGGAATAACAGTAATAGGATGAATAACAGTAACCATCGCGTTTACTTAGTAATAAAATTAAATAATAAATAAAAAATAAAAATAATAAATAAAAAAACAAAAACTCTTATTCATTTCAAAGAAGGTATATTCCCACTCGAATGTCGAAAACTACTAAATGGGATTATGTCTATGTAAGGAATTGAGCAGAAAGATGTCTGCATTACGCTTAAATTTCTGCATGGTAATAAAGTCATGGAAGCAGGAAAGAGAGAGGGAATTCCAAAATTTAACATTCTAGGGAAGAAACTATCAGAGTAGAAAGCATCTAAAGACTCCTATGGTGAAGAGGTGAGATTTTGCTGCCTGCCAGGTTAGTTGGGAGTTTTCACGTCGAGGGGACACTAGTGCTACGAGTTCATCAGAGCACATTCTGTTAAAGTAGTTGTAAAACAGACACAGGGATGCAACATTTTGGTGATGAGACAGAGGTTGGAGTTTGGTTGATAGTGTGGTACCTATTAGATTGAAGACTCTTTTCTGGATCCTGTCTAAGCGTGAGAGACTAGCGGCAGATGCACCAGTTAAGATGTGGCAACAATACTTCATGCATGAGCAAATGGTGGCTTTGTAGAGATATAGGATACTCTTAGGTGTGAGTAATTTTTTAGCACTAGCCGATAGAGTCTTTGCTGCAGCCTTGGCAATGTCTTCAATGTATTTGTTCCAATTCATGTTGCCTGGCAATGTTAAGCAGACAAGGCATGAAGCCACTTGATGTAAGGAGATAAAAAAAATACTACTTCAAGGTCAAAAACTTGTCAATAATAAGTTTAAGATAGAATAAATTGTGACTCAGAAAACAGCAATTCTTTCCTCTTTGTCAGAAACATCGCTGATCGAATGTGAGGACTAAAAGGTTAAATAAGGGAAGCGAAAGTAAACCCAAGATCAGCTTTCTACTCTCCTTAAATTGTGGGGTCGAGTTATAAGTTATGAAGGACATTCAATACTTACATTGACTGACTTGGGTAAAACGCTCAGTTTTTATCTCTCTTCCTTTTTTATAATAAAAACCGATGCGTTTTAACTATAAACATTCACAGTTGCCAACATCTATCTGACTATTGCGTTAACACCTGCATCCGGCTACAGTTTTAAGAGAAAAAAATAATTTCTAATTATATACATTTTTTTATGTGCATATTTCTTTCTGGTGTTCGATAATCAATAGAAGAACGGTCTCTCTCTCTCTCTCTCTCTCTCTCTCTCTCTCTCTCTCTCTCTCTCTCTCTCTCTCTCTCTCTCTCAAACACACAAAAAAAGATTGAAAATTAATGTCTGTTCATCACAAAAGTAGAATCTGGATGATGATGATGATGATGATGGTGATGATGATGGTGATGGTGATGATGATGATGATGATGATGATCGTATTATCATCATCATCATCATCAGTTTAATGTTTGCTGTCAACGTCTACCTCATCCTCCCTGGAAGATGTGACACAAGGTCATGAGATTAGAATTTGAAACTCCAGGGCTCTAAAGAAAGAGAACTCTTGCATACAAAAAAAAATGCTAGGTAGCTATGTCGACATTTACCAGGCGATTAGCAATAAACTAGTCCCTTTTCAAAGGGTGTGAAGACAAAGCTTGGGAGGGGAGGCGAAGGACATCCTAAAACTTCATAGGGCCATACCCCAGCCAACAGAGAACAAACCACCTAACCAATATATATATATATAGTCATTATGATGAGAATAATGGAAATAGTATTCCGACAAAATAGAGAAATAAAAAGGAACAAACCGAGTTATGTGTTCATTAACGTTTCGTCTTTGTTTCGAGATTCATCTAGAGGAAGTCTCGAAATAAAGACGAAACGTTAATGAACACATAACTCGGTTTGTTCCTTTTTATTTCTCTCTCTCTCTCTCTCTCTCTCTCTCTCTCTCTCTCTCTCTCTCTCATATATATATATATATATATATATATATATATATATATATATATATTCGCTCCCTCTAGCGGCGGGAAGATGATACAAGATCGAGGAAGTGGGATATTAAAAGCCAGTGCAAAAGATAAAAAGCACTCTGGCCTACACAAAAAACACCTATGTAGTCCCATCGGCATTCTCCTGTAGAGGCGCTTCAATCTGTTAGCAAAGATGAGAAGAAAAAACCTTGGAGGAGCACGACCAGATAGACTTTCAAACAAACTAATATCTCTGGCCAGGTCATTATTTGTACCTCTTTCTCTCAAGTCCATTCTATATCACTTTCTCACATGTTTTCCTTGGCCCTGTGTGCTGACCGTGCTACTTTAACTGCTCTACATCTACTAACCCAATAAATCCATTCTTTCATCATGGTCACATTATTCTGAAGTTCTTGTACATCTTCAGATTTTATTTTCCGATGGAGTCATCAGATCTAAGCCTGTCTTCATGACTTACATGACACGTCAACCACATCATTTTCACATAAGTTCTCTCCATGCAACGCATGTCCTCAACCTTTTCTGGTCAGGTTTCTTTTCTATATGAGGTGCCTTCAATAAGTTTCCATACACTTTTTGTACAGGCATTTAAAATTGTCGCAGACTCTTGAAAATCCACTATGTTATTGCTATCTATCTTCTGAGATGACTGACCAATTTCTATGATTTCAGGTTCAAATGAACAGCTACAGCAGAAATTGGAATACACACTACTAAAGCCTGATTGTCAGAGCTGTTTTAAACTTGGAAAAATATCACAGAAACGCATGGAATGCTTCAGACTGATTTTGAACCATCTTGCATGAATCACACATCAGGTTTTGAGAGACATAAGAGATTCAAGGAAGGTAGGGAGTTTGTGAGGGATGACGAGAGAAGGAAGTCAGAACACTAGAGTGGATTGGCCAAATAAAGAATTTTGTGGATAAGGACTATCGTGTATCTATAGAGAAAATAAAGTAACCTAAAGTACTCATTCTCCAGACCAGGTGTCAATTCTGACATCCGACCTTGAGTTCATTTAAGGCCAGACAAGGTTCTAAGTGAAATTTCCTGTTGTCAACTTTTAGC
This sequence comes from Euprymna scolopes, assembly GCF_053919585.1. Taxonomy (NCBI): domain Eukaryota; kingdom Metazoa; phylum Mollusca; class Cephalopoda; order Sepiida; family Sepiolidae; genus Euprymna; species Euprymna scolopes. Next base: position 88,869,552 of record NC_136512.1, read on the forward strand.
CGTAAAAATATATTTCTCTGAGTTTCAACAATATCTATTTTGACATGAAATAAAATATATATGTTTATCTTTTCTATCTTACATTCTTGGGTTATCTGGCGTCACCCGGGAATAAAAAGCTACCTCAGCACAGTTCTAATGCTCCTCAATGAGGGATTACATTACAACAGCTTGATATCAATGTGGGAACTGCACACATAATTATTCACAAGGAACTGAAGATTTGTGCAAAGTTTGTTCCAAGGGTGCTCAGAGAAGATCACAGACTATTTGACCAAGATGGGCATGAAAACAGTTCCTCGCCCTCCCTATAGTTCAGACTTTGCTCCCTGTGACTTTTCATTATTCCTTAAGCTGAAGGAAAACTTTAGAGGCTGTCATTATGAGACAATTCCGAAGATGAAAGAGGCTGTAAAGAGGGCCATTAGCACGCTCACACAAGAGGACTTCCATGGGGCCTTCCAGAAGTTGTTGGAACGGTACAACAAGTGCATTGCAGCCGGAGGAGATTACTTCAAATAGTAACACTCTGCTGGTTAGTGATGGTAAAAGTACCCAACCCTGTGCTACAATTTTATAAACCAACAACCTTAATAGCTTCGCCGTCCAGATATACTTTCACCAATTGGTAGTCGGTTTCTCTACACCCGTTTGTGAAATTGCGTTTTTGGATCATGTTCCCCTCAGAGATTTCTACCGGAGACAGTAATCAAGTATTGTCTGCTGGGCAGCAATTTTGGAACTATTATTCTTAGCGACCTCCCATGTCAAATTATATCAGTGATTTTATTTTCTCCATTCTTTTCCGATTCTAACATCGTTATTGATATGTCCCACCATAATAGGATATATTTATTTGAAGTAGCTCAGTGGTCCTGATTACATTATTTGAGTAATAATAAGTCGCCTTATTAAACGGGTGTTTGTAGTTGGAGCTGATGTATCCTTAAGCATGAGGCTTTTGGCATATCTTTTGATGTCTCTCCCAAGCAGCTCTACCAGTATTTATGGCTTAACCAGTCAATCACATTCCTGTGAGGAGGACCTCAGATAAACTTATTACATCAATTTTCTTTTATGGAAATCACTCCAGACAAGGCATGAAGCCACTTGATGTAAGGATCTAAAAAATAAATAAATACCAAGTCAAGCATGCGGGGTCCCCTTCCACAAGTGAAAAATTTACTTTCACCATGACTAATGTTTGTGCAAAATCTTTTTAAAAATCCAAGGCATAGTTATTGAGAAAAAGTGTGAACGGGGGGGGGGGGGCAACCTGAGTAATCCCGGAAAATCCATTCTGGCAAAAATTTACTTTCACCATGACTAATGTTTGTGCAAAATTTAAAAAAAAAAAAACCCCCAAGGAGTAGTTATTGAGAAAAGTGCAAACAAGGGAACAGATGAACGGACGAACGGGAGTGAATTATACTAGCCCCCCCCCCCCAAATACTACTTCGAGGTCAAAAACTTGCCAAAGATAATTTTTTGATGGAAAAGATTCTGATCCAGAAAATTATCATATTCAGTTTAATGTCTGGCATGTGTTGGACGGTTTTCAGAAATATTAGAAAATAAAGTCGAAAAAAAGAATTTCCAACCGTTATACTCTCCTTTTACACAGTTCTTGGTATCAAACCCCCAGCATGTATCTGTCAGAAACTTACTTCTGCCAAAGAGACACAGGCTCACTCTCTGACACAAAGGGTTTTTATTTGAAGAACTGACTGCATCTCATTTGCATATTCCCCCCAGCTCTCGTTACCTCACGTAACCACCATTCTATAAATAGCAAGAGCGGCCATTTTTTTATTTTTTTTATCATCCCTTCCCTGAAACGGACGCCATGTTGTATAAGGTCAGATTTGTACTACTTTTTAATCACATTTGTTTTATTTTATTTCTTTATTCATTTCATTTATAAAGGGGTTTAAAAATTTTCAACTGCCGTGAAATTTCCACAGGTTCTGCTAGTTTTAATTTTTTTTAATTTTTTTAATAAAATATTTACATTTTAGGGTTGGTGCTTTTGGGGGTACAACACCTACGAAAATATATAATTCAACACAGGCTTCTGAAACGACGAACATAACAGCTTCAATAAATATAACAAAGAAAAGGTTTATTCAGAGGAATGTTCACAGGAAGATATATTCCTGGTCAAAACCCGACTCTGGCCATCTGGTGCAGTCAGGGTAGTTATTCCCAGTGGGAATCGACGATACCGGATGAAATAACACAGAGATGGAGAGAGAGCAAGGAAAAGGGTCCGATCTGCTCGGTGTCTCTCTCGGTGAGGAAAAGTTTTTTTTTTTCCTTCAAACTGGAAGCTGTCCGAGTTCCTTAGGGGATA
>NC_136512.1:88874404-89009404 GCF_053919585.1 Euprymna scolopes
AGAGCATCCACTATCAAAATACTTGTAAAACAGGCAGAGGGATGCAGCATTTCGTAGATGGGACAGTGCCTGAAGCCTAACTGATAGTGTGGGACCTATTAGGTTGGCGACTCTCTTTTGAAATCTGTCTAAGAAGGAAAGACTAGTAGCAGATGCACCATCGAAAATTTAATGTCAAACTCAGGAATTATGAGTAATTTGGAGCTGAATTCTTTATTCAATCTGAGGTTAGATTGTTCTTGTTCCCTCAGCCATGACCAGGTATGTGTGTTAAGTATGTAGTTTACTTTTAGTTATCATCCGTGTTGGGGATTGAACTCTCAACCTCCAAACGACTATCACTTAGAATCAATTGTTAACCAAAACCTGCAACAGAAACAAGAAAACAAAGCCTCCTTCATCTTGCAAGCCATACAGGGTGGAACGATAAAAGTGTCGCCCTAAAGAAAACAACACTACAGCTTTATTTTAAGACTTTCATTGAAAAAGTCAATTCAGGTAACTTAATTATGCAATAGAGCTGACATCTATTCAATGTAGCCACCTTCAGCCTCATACAGGTCCTGAACTGTACTTTTCCACATGTGCCAGTTGTAGTTCAGCAAACAGCAGATCGTAGCAATCAGGCTGGCTTTGGTGTTGTGGGAGGTCATGCTGGTGATGTTCTCGATATATGACCAAATGAAGTAGTCCAACGGGTTCAGGTCGGGGGGAGAGAGAGAGAGAGAGAGAGAAGGGTATACAATCATAGCATTCCTTCTGAAGTCAAGCCTAGGTCTTTTTGGATTTGTGGGCCGGCACCGAGTTCTGCTGACACATCCAGAGTTTACCAGCAGCCACCTGATTTTACCAGGAAATCACCACTCTCATCACATCCAGGTACACTTTGGTGTTGACTTTTAAGCTAACTTTGAAGATGTGAGGTGGTATAATGTGGCTTTCACTTGAAACCACACCAAAAAATATAACCATGGCCAGAAACTTTATTAAGCTGTGCTCTCAAGCGTTGAATCGTCCGGATTTACATTTTGAGGGTGCTGGCAATGGTCCTGTTGTCATAACTTGGATCGGTAGACAGCATGAGTTGGACAACGGCGCATCTCCAATCTCACTCATGAAAATTGTTTCACTTTCAGGCATGATAGAAGGCTCCTATCGCTCTTGGGATTTGTACACAACTGACCAACTAGTAGATGGTCTGCAACATAAATAAAAAAAACAAAAAAAAACGGTTTTCATCAAATGGAAATGGAATCATGCCGTCTTTTATAGGGTGATAATTTTATCATTCCATTCTGTAAATAACAAAAAAAAAAAAAAAAAAAAAAAAAAAACAATGTTCCTAAAATGCGTTTAGTGATGAGGATGCTGTTTCAAGCTAAGACCTGACAGAAGAACATATGGAGAAAGCCAATCGAAACGATGGTAGACATCTAAAAATAACCACTTATGTCAACTGTGTGAAGCGAGGGTCTGGCATTGGTGGCAGTAGTAAGAATTCTGAAAAGCTTTTACTCTAAATTCTCCAAAAGAAAATGCTGCAACATAAAGTTTTCAATCTATGGTTTGATAACTTAGTCCGACACACAAACACAATATAAAATGTCACCAACTGAATTGGTACATTGCGGCAGTTGCATTATTATGATGAAAGAAATACAAGGGGTTTTCCAAAAGTAATAACTCTTATTTTTTATTCTACCTGAATGGATCAGAGGGGATTTCTACCTGGTCAGGGCTGACAGAATGAGAACAATCTACCTTCCCTTCTCTCTGATGAAATAAAGTGTTCAGTTTTAAATTCCGTTTAGATTGCAGAGTTTGATGAGACAATCCTGAAGCAGGTGGGATGTTACATCGGCTAAAACGTTGTGAGAATAATTTTCAAGATGAATAATTTACATAATACATAACATAAAAATTCTTTTATTTGGGAGGGGGGAGGGAGGCAATATATTTTAGTTATGAGCTTTAGCCAGGCACACACATAGACGAGATGCACTTATGACTAGAAAGGCCACCTGGTGTTGCCCAGGGCGAAAATGTAAGATATTTCTATTTAAACTTCTATCTCTAAAACCACCTCTCTACCTTTCTCTTTCCTCCTACCTTTCTCTAAACTCTCTTTCCTCTCCTCACAGCTCTTTCTCTCTCTAGACACACACACACACACACACTTGTTTTTACAGATACCTCGGAGAATGAGTTGATATAAGCAAAGTAACTCCTTAATTAAAATATCAGTTACTTCCCTTTAGTTAATACATGAATTGATTGAAAACGGAATCCCTTTGATAAAATCTGTGCCAGTTTATGGTCATAGAATGAATATTTTTTCTAAATTTTAGATATTATTCGTCCTGGGCAATGCCAATCAAGAAAATACCAACTTTGTTGGTGTTTGTTTTTGTAGTTGGTTTTTAATTTTTAACTGGACATACATACATACATACAAACAGACAACTGGTCTTTATATAACAGATGATTAAATAAAAGTAAAAATGTCTCTAAATATTTAAATAAACATTTTGAATTTAGATTAAAACCTTGTCCAGTTCTGTTGAATAAAAGTTCAGATTTCAAAAGAGTCTAAAATATTTAGAAAAGTAAAAAAAAACAAAACAAATTGAATATAAAAAAAACTAAATTTCCAATTTTTTCAATTAAATATGATTTATTAGAATTTAAATGCCATGAGATTTTATTGATCCATTTTTAGAAAAGATAAGAAAAAAAAAAACAAATAAATAAATAAAATAAAACAGATTCCAAATGAAGTTTGAATGTTCAATATATTCTTAGTTGTGTGATTTCTTGCAGACCTGCGTGTATGTGTTAGACGTACGATATCAAAGAAGTTGCAGGAAATAAACGTATCCTCTAGGTGCAATCGAAAGATGGAATTGGTAGGAGTCGTGTCATGACGCTTGCTTTGATCTGAGACAGTCTCAGAGGCATGCAAGATGAAGACTGCGAAATGAGAGAATTGATCTTGGATGATTCGATAGAAATCACGAGAGAATAAGATTAGATGTAATAGAGAGGTGGAGGGGGAGGGAGATAAGGTTGTGAGAGAGGGGGAGGAGAGATGAAAAGAAATGTATCAGATGAAATTATCTTCTGGGCAAAACAGTAAAATAAAGACCAAAATAAAAGAACAGGTTTTCTTAGGTTGTGTCCACTCAATCTACACTATTAACACTTACCTCCCCACGAGGGCAAGGTTAGATACAAGCTGGATTGAGACAAAAGTTTAAATTACCTTAGATCAAAGGGACTTCTCTTTCACTGAAAGCGTGAAAAACAGAATGAAAATACCATTTGTTAAAACAATTTCCGAAATTTTTCAATTGAAATTTGTTTAAGTTATTTAGAATCTATATAAACAAAACATGCGTGTGTGTCTGTGTGTAAATATTTAACCGATAAACTCTTAATCCACTAGTCACAAAAGTCTGAAATTAACAAGTAATAGCAATCACACACCAAAGATGGTTTATAACGAGTAAAATTTTTGTTCAAATGTATGAATAACGCGTACAGAAACATGTCGACAAGTTAAAATGAAAAATGTTCGTTTCAACTTGCCGACATGTTTCTTATTACTTTTGCACATGCGCAAATTCATTCATGGCTTGAAAGGATTCAATTTTAAATCTTTCTTATCTATCTGTCGATAGCTCAAACTGAATGAAGCTGGAGGGCTAAATATTTTGGTTTTGATTCTAGCTGAGGGCACCTAAGTCAATTGTTTTTTATTTGGAAATCACTGCTATACATTAGGTACAATATAATATTCAATAGAGAATTGACTCATAATAATGAATACAAAATCTGCATAAATTAAAATATATTAAAGCGTATTTTATGACCAGGCAAGTCCAAATGCCCCCTCCTCCGCTAATAAATAAATTAATTAAATAATAGTCGAGCCAGATCGTAGATTTTGCCATCAAGGAGATGGAGAAGCAAACCAAATAAAGAGAACTGGCCACAGAGTTGAAAAGGATATGGAAGACAAATAAAGTCAAAATAACACCAATAATAGTAGAGTACTAGTAACAATCCTAAAAAAAAAAAAAAAAAAAAAAAAAAGAGAGAGAGAAAGAAAGGGAAAGAGTGGAATCAAGGGAATGGCTAAGAAGATATGGCGGACCTGAAGGAGAATCATCCTCCCCTAAGAACGGCTTTCGGAATAAACATCCCAACCTCCCCATGTTAAGAACGGCTTTCGTTTTTCGCAAATTTTTTCAGTGGATTATTATTGATTGGACACTAATATAGGGAGGGGGGTCCCATTCAGGTCTGCCAAGGATAAAATGGATAACAATAATGAAAAAGGTTGAAATATTAAGGAAAACCCTTGAATGAAGACATTAAAACACATGATCTACAAATGACCATATATAGAAACTGCAACAGAAATAAAGAAAAAAAAGCAAGATAGAACAACGCCATATGGAATCAAGAAAACTGAAACTGTATAATTGTATGTTATGCCCCCCCCCACAAAAAAACTTGTAGAGTTGGCATCAACTGGCACTACACCAAATAGTCAAAAAGGATGGAAAGACTGAGGAAGAGAAGCACTAACCAGACCTCGACTGAATTAGTGCAAAGAAGATAGGGACCTTAGGGAGGCTTATTGCCACTTAAATTCCAGTGATGACCAATGGTCATTGCCAGGTGGCAAGCAGATGTTGTGATAATGCAAATTCATCTGCAAAGATTATCAAAAGAGGTGAAGAACACTAGACATCTGGGAAGACTTGTTATCACTCAGACTCCAAGGAACACCACCGGTTGTTGTCAGTGAGTAATCTTTGATGATGACCTGTGTGAGGACTCTTAGTGAGAAATAATATTAACTTGACAATTTTAGCAAAAGTTAAAAACGAGCAAAAGTTATAGCCCATTGACTTAGAATGAATTCTTTATGCCAAATTGATGGTTGAATATGGTTAAATGTATCCAGATTTTTTGAATTAAATGCAAATTGAATGGATATCATGATACTTAGTTCGCTGCACCTTACCACAACAAAGGTCCATGCAAAATTTCAGCCAGATCAGCCCAGTAGTTTCTAAGTAAAAATGGAATGGACAAACAGAAATCAGCAAGAAAGAAAAATGATGATGATATTTTCGTTTGTCACATTTAAAATTGCATTTTCTTAAGTCTATCAAGAATCTTAAACCAATTCAACCCAAATTATAGATATTATATTCCCTGCAACCACTTTCCCACAGAACAGATGTTGCGAGACTATCTCTGCTTTATCGTTATTTTCATGACAGGTGCTCGTCTGAGCTCCAATCTATGGTTCCCCCCTATCCTGGCTTTCACGAAAAACTCTTGTCTAGCCAAAACCACTATCAATAATTTTCGTAACGTTTCGTCGATGGGACAGAGTCTGAAGCTTAGATAGGCCCTGAACTGGCATCTAAGCTTCAGCCTCTGTCCCATCGTCGAAACGTTGCATCCCTCTGCCTGTTCTACAAGTATTTTAATGGTGAATGCTCGGACGAACTGCAGACATTTGTGTCCCCACGATGTAGACACCCTCGACAAACCCGACAGTCAGATAAATCCCACCCCCACACAGTAGAGATCCCAAGATGTAAAAGATCTTTCTACTTCAGTAGTTTCTTCTCCAGAACCGCTAGACTCTGGAATTCCATTCCAGGTCCCTGCTTCCCCAACTGTACTGATATGCAGAAGTTCAAGTGTAACGTGAACCGACATCTTGCTGCCCAAATCCCAACATAGTGCCCCAGTAGTTGCTGCCCCTGATCGTAGCCCCCTACACTAAAGTGGCAATGTGCCTTGTTTGGGGTGAAAATGTAAAAAAAAAAAAAAAAAAAAAAAAATCTCCCCCTCTCTTTATCTGTGCCTAAACCTAAACGTAGATTCCATGAACAAAGCTTCTTCCTTAGAACTGCACGCCTGTGGAACTCTCTTCCGATCGCTTGCTTTCCAGCTGACTACAATTTGATTGTCTTCAAGTCCAATGTAAACAAGTTCTTGGTGAATCGTCCCCCTAAGTAATCCAATTTACAAAATTTCCACTACTTACGATTACTATAATCCCATTGACTACTGTACACCCATTAACCTTTATCCTCGAGTGGCCTCCGGCCCTTGATAAGTGGTGACTACTATGTGTATATATATATATATATATATATATATATATATATATATATATATATATATATATATATATATTCAGGACTATTGTCACAATAGACACGGATCAATTTTGTTAAAACGTAAATGTGACAGACCACCCGGCACACAAAAGGGGACATACATAGAGATGTGAGGACGTATGTAAAACTCTTTTCTTTTCTTTTTTAACAAATCAAAAGATCGCTTTATGCGCCTTCTCCACAATTCCCCACTTGAGAAGCAATTTACAAGGAGAAAAAATATCACTTGGACTTACACACAAAACGTGTCCGCACTTGCGCAGACGAAATACAATCAAAGAAAGGATTCTTTGTTGTTCTGCCGTGTTTAACATGATTAAAGAAAAATCAAACGCATGTAATGATATGCTCAAGTAAATGTCTACATTAGGGGTTCCCAACCAGTGGGTCGTTTCCTACCCTCCCTCGCCTCAATGGCGGTAACACCTTCGTAGGAAAGCGTGTAGCCTTGTTAGAAATAACTTGTGATAACACAAGTTTTATTTCATCAATTACATTTTTTTTTTTCAGATAAAAAAGCAAATGTCATTATTTATGACTGGTGCAAACTAACCTATATCTGCACAGGTCTTTATTATCCCTCTTTCCTCTTATCAATTTCTTGCATGTCTTCCTTGTCTTCCCCTGTGTATTTAACCTGCTCCCTCCACTGTTTGAGTTCTACTAAACCAAGAACTCTCATTCATTCTTTCAACATGGCCATACCATCAGAATCTCCTGTCCTGCACGCATCTACCTATACTCTCCAGACTTAATCTTCATAAAAACGTGGTCCATACAATTTATTATATCATCGTGAAGGGGTGGGATTTTGCTGCTTGTCGGGTTTGTCAGGGGTATTTACGTCGAGGGGGTACAAGGGCTTGCAGTTCGTTGAAGCATTCACCGTTAAAGTACTTGTAGAACAGGCAGAGGGATGCTACATTTCGTCGATGGGACAGAAGCTGAAGCTTAGATGACAGTTCAGGACCTATCTGGTTGGCGACTCTCTTTTGAACCTTGTCTAGGAGTGAGAGACTAGTGGCAGATGCACCAGCCCAACTTCTCTGACATTAGGTGATATTTATTGGTGTATGTATGCTTGCTGCTTAAATGCAACATTAAGCATCTTACTTAACTGGATTGGATAGGTTTTCACACCTATATGATAATATTATTTTAAGAAATATATGTTCTTTCCATGAATTCAGGTTGGACCAACGTTGTAATAAATACAGAATTTTAAAACGTTGTTTTGGATGTTTCTTTCCCTGTCGTTCACAGAAAAAAAAAAAAAATAATAAATAAATATTTAAGTTGTTGATAATAAGCCCTAAATAAGGAATCACATGGGTTTCAAACTTTTAGGTAATGTGTCACAAGTGCTAAAAGGTAGGGAATCCTTGAGCTAGATCATAAAACGGTGCTGTCGCCTGTTTAATCACTGTACTACTTTTTTGGAGCAAGGAGGGTGGGGGTGGCGGATGTACTGCTTATTAAGGCCATTCGAGGATAAGGATTAATGAGCATCAGGTGGTCAGCAAGATTGCATCACAATAATCGGTAAGGGTCAAAACTGTGATTGTGTTAGTTTATTTAAGAGGACAGCTCAACAGGAACTTGTTAACACTATACTTGAAAACGGCCATGTTATAGTCAGTTGGGAAACAGCCCCATGGTATTCTTGGAGAATTTACATTTAGTTTTAAGCACAAATAACAGAAATTGTTGTCAGCTGTAACTAGTCGAGTTTCTGCTGCGAATGTTCTACAGGGGGGAGGGAAGTGATCATAGATAGAAGATCAGTTGAGCACCTTCCAATGAAAATTATCACAGCGATTAACTTCCTACGTCTCTTCTGTAAGAAATAGGAAGTACAATGGAGAAGATAGTTTCGTCCCACTAGATTTCAAAGCTGGTTTTCAACCATGTCAAGGTAATAGCAGCTCCTTTCCAGATGTGGCAACAGTTTTCCATCTTAGGACGTATTGAAACTCAAACCTACAGGTTCGTGAATAAAAAGAACAGAGTCGTAGTTTATACAAGACTAAACTACTAAGTCACTAAAAATACCCACTCACGGATCAAAATCGAAAAAAGTTGGAACTTGGCAGGCATAAGTCTACTTAATGTGCTCTTCTATGCATGTGTAAATATACATTTATGCATTAAAGTCGGTTCATTTTTAACTATTTCTCATCTCTCTGACGATAGCTCAAACAGTAACGACTAACTGGCATGCTAAATGTTTTGGTTTTAATTCTGTCGAGACTGTTCTCATTTTGAGTGCTACTTACATAACGTTTCGACTGATGTCATCCCAACCTCCTTCAGGTGTATCTTGTTGATCTTGGAAATTTTTCTGTCAAACTTGGGAATCTACGCGGAATTTCAAACGTGACCCTTTATTTAATCTACGGGGATAGCATGCTCTTGTTCCATCATCCAAGACAGGGTAGATGTCCTAAGTAATTCGCAATCCTTACATCATCAACGCTCTGATCCCCATCTGGCATCAATTGTGATGGATGGCTCTCGTCTGGGTGAGGCCCCGTGTTTTAACAAGCTTCTGGGTTTGACCTTTACTCCTGATCTGAAATGGAACACATACATCAAGTCTGTTGCCAAGGTCGCTGGAAAGATGGTGGGATCCTTCTACCGCTCCAAAAGATATCTCATTACTGATGCAATTCTCTATCTATATAAAAGCCAAGTACGTCCAAGGATGGAATACTGTTGCCATATCTGGGCAGGAGCTGCTAAAAACAGCCTATCCTGCCTTGACAGAGTACAAAATAGACTTCGTGGCTTAGTGGGGGATGCCCTTTTCTCTACCCTGCAACCTCTCTCCCACAGAAGAGACGTTGTGAGCCTATCTTTGTTTTATCGTTATTTCCATGGCAGGTGCTCGTCTGAACTCCAATCTCTGGTCCCCCCTCGCCAGTCTTTCACGAAAAACACCCGTCTAGCCGAATCCACTGTGAAAAATTTCCCCCACTCTATATCTGTGCCTAAATCAAAACGCGGATTCCATGAACAAAGCTTCTTTCTTAGAACTGCATGCCTGTGGAACTCTGTTCCGTCTGCCTGCTTCCCACCGGACTACAACTTGGATGTCTTCAAGTCCAATGTTAACAAATTCCTAATGAACCGCCCCTTTAAGTAAACATTTCATCAAATCTCCACACTAACGTAATGTACTTGCAATAACCCTTATTCCTGAGTGGCTTCCGGGCCTTAATAAGTGGTGATCACTGTGTAAAAAAAACAAAAAAAAAAAAAATTGTATTTTTAAGTGTCACCCACACTGGGGATTGAACCTCCGACATACAGACGAGTGCAAGTTTACAACTGAATGTTATCAAGTACTTTATCCATTATGCACAAAAACAACACAAGATGAGAACAGTAGTCGAAAAAATCCAAATAATATGAATATTTTGAAAGTGTTTTGTGTTTTTTTTTTCTTGTGTTTGAATGGAGCTAGTTGAGGCTGATGCGACTCATAAGCATATAGGAATTGATGAGGGGGGGGGTCACCATTTTGGAGAAAATACTAGTGAGTAATGCAAGCATGTCCAATTCAGAGTCCTTTCTCCCTTTTTTTCTATCATATATCTGGGAGTCATTCTCCAATGGTTGCTAAGATACTGTGGAGTTGTCGATGATTCTATAGTTTACTACCATTTGTCATTGATTTATTTATAGACTAACATGGCTACCCGATGTTGCCCGGGAGGGGGAAATTAACACATACAGCCTATGCATATATACTCTCCTACACCCCACAGCAGTGGACCTATCATGACCAAACCTGGCATGATGATGGTCCCCCACCTAGGGATGGTGGACAACATTTTTCAAGGTTCAGGTAAAAAGTGAAGGTCATAACCTATGTGCATATACTCTCCTACAGCCCAGAACATTGGACTGATCATGACCAAACCTGACATGATGAGTGTCTCTGACCTAGGGATGGTGCACACTATTTTTCAAGCTCAAATGTTAGGTAAGTATCTTTGCTAGTCTATTATAAAAGCAGATTCTTATCCAAAAATTTTTTAAAATATTGAAAAAAAATAAAAAATAAATAAAAAATTGGCAGGCATAAGCTGACTATAAGTGCTCATTTATGCATGCATTAATATACATTTGTATGCTAAACTGCATTAGTTTATGTAGTTTTGATAGCCATCTGTTCTTAGCTCAGATGGTAGTCAATACCACTTGAAAGCTAAATGTTTTTGTTTTTATTCTAATTGATGGCAACAAAGTCATTTTCTTTTAAACTTTTGAAATCATTACTATATATTAGTTACATTATAATAATCAATAAAGAATTGGCTCTATAATAATACGAAATCTGCATGAATTAAAATATCATATTTAAGCATATTTTATGGCTAGGCAACGCCAGGTTGCTTGCTAGTATCTACTATGAAAGCACAGATTATGAGTGACATTTGATAAATCATGCAAGCGCACATTTTTTGTATGTCTCGAAAAGGCTTTTTTTCGCCGACGCTCCGAGATGGGGGGGGGGGGGTTACGATCGCTTAGAACTGTTTATATAGCCCCTAGATCATGATATCAAAGATTTGCGAACACGTCTTGCGTCTAGATTTATTTAGGTCGATTTTTACAAAATTATTGCTATTTCAGCCCGCCTTGTGTTCGTTCAGCTTTTTTATATAAAACCGAAACTAATTCAAAGCTAAGGCAGGTTCCCGGCAATCGCACTGGGGAACGTCTAGAAGCAATCAGCTTTGATCAATGTGGGGCCAAACTCCTTATATCAGACAATTGCTATTCAATCTGGACAATGGGGAGCTGGTTTCTCCCTTCCCAACATCTTGGGGAAAAAACCAGCCAAAGTTGGGTAAAAAAACCCAAAAGCTGTCCCCGCAGCAAAAGTTAACTCTGCGACTTCTATTTGACCTCATTAATGAAGCCCAAAAGAAGGAGCAGAGTTAACTTTTATTGTGGGCACGTGTCAATTCTGTTTTTAATACTTTTAAATAAATTCAAACATGTTTCAGCTACTCTGTATTGCTGGCCGAGCGGGTAATGTGTCAGGTTTTTTTTTGCACACTTTATCTAAAGGTTGTGAGTTCAAATCGTGGTGTGAGATGTCTTTTCTTTTTTTTTTTTTTTTTCGATTTTTAAAGGTTTAATATTGAAATAGGGTTATTTAAGCCATTTTTCACGTTCTATGTTTTTTTTGGTCTTTATTTTTCACATTTTTTAAAGAAGTTTTAACGTTTGTTTTTCTGGGGGTTTTTTCCATCACATTCGCGTTTTCTTTTTTTGTTTTTGTTTTTCCGATTTTAAGAAATTTTAACATCGTTCGTTTGCCTTACGTTAGTTTTGTTGTTTTTTTTTAAACTTTTTTACGTTTTAACATTTTTTTTTATAATATTTAAACAGTGTGATTACTTTGTTTATTGTTTTGTTTTTTATTAACCCCCCCCCCGCCCGAGCACGCACACCTCTAAACACCCGGGCAACGCCGGGTATCCTCGCTAGTTTATGCATAAAAAGAAATGGTGTAATAATATTGTTCTGTAAAGTTTGGATTGCAGTAAACATAAATGAGTTGGTCAAACAAAACACGTGGTAACAGGTGGCGATCTGCTATCAAATGGAGATTCAACTTGACCGCTGAAAACGATAAAATGGCAGTTGAAATGAAAAAAAGAAAAGAAAAAAAAGAAATAATGGAAAACAGTTATGGCGTATTTTGAAGATTCTGACCAGGTGTTAGTTTTTTCGATAGTGAAAGAAAAAAAACAAAAATAAACTTAAAAATAAATTCAATCTGAAAACGATTATTGTAAACATGTGTTGCACAGCATATTTTGCTGGTGCATATTTTGCTGGTGCATATAAGTAGCAGACATTGCAGAGAAAGATGCTTTGACAAAGAATATGAGGGAGAGCACTGAGAATTATCTCTAGCCAAAGTCCAACCATCCAAGAGATATTTTCTTTCTTTAGAAAAGACAAAAATTTACTTTAACCATGACTAATGTTTGTACAAAAATTCCTAAAAAATCCGAGGTGTGGTTATTGAGAAAAGTGTGAACCGACAAATGGGAGTGAATTACTAGGTCCAATCCCTCCTTTGTTGGGGGACCAATAAGTACTTTGTTGAATGGGAAATTCATGCTGAGACCGACTTTTTTGTTAAAGATTATCTGCAGATAGCCTCCACGAATAGCGACTGTCTCGATGTTATCATTAGTAAATACCTTGAGTGATCAACTGCTGGGTGATCGAATAGTGACCACTAACAAAAGCCCAGAATCAGTAAGGGATGAAAAGATTCCAAGACAGGAGAAAGGGGTGACGGTCATGGAGCCGCTTTGGACAGGTTAAATCCACTGGGCTCTCAGTAAGAGACTGTTTTAATGGAATTTGGATGGGCTGTGTTTAGTATAGACTTCAAGGCTAACTAACAAACTGAAAGGCAGTTCTTCAGAGCAGTGGTAGAGTCTGTCCTTGTTTACAGCCTGGACACTCACCAAAAGAGTGGAAAGAAAACTAGACGGCACATACACCCGTATGCTACAAACAGTATTATATATTTGTGCGCAAAAAATAATCCCACGAAGCAGCAACTTTAGGAGAACTTACCGGCTATATCTAATACCATCAGGGAAAGGCGCTTACGATTTGCCAGTCACTGTCTGAGAAGCAAGCATGAATTGGTGAGTGATGTATTGCTATGGACTCCACGACACGGACGCGCAAGCAAAGGACGACATAGATCCACGTACATCCAGCAAATAGCACACAACGCCAACTGTGAACCTTCAGATCTGAGGCAACTGATGGAAGACAGGAAACTCTGGAGAGGAAGAGTCACATTGGTCCGGGCAAGGAGCCCGTCATGATGATGATGATGCGTATTGGTCGGGTCAGGCAAAACTCTCATCTTGCAAATTTGCCATTCAGCTTTGGGAAGGTAAATACCATTTGTAAGATCCTCAAAATAAATATCATTTTTTTTTTTTTTTTTTTTTACATAGGCGTAACCACTTATCAAGGCCGATCGGCCACTCAAGGATAAGGGTTAAAGAGTGTAGAGTAGTCAAAAGGACAATATAGTAATCGATAGTAATGGAAGTTCGGTAAATTTGTTAACTTAAGTGGAACGGCTCATCAGAAACTTGTTCACGTTGGACTTGAAGACAACCATATTGTAGTCAGCTGGAAAGCAGGAAAACGGAAGACAATTCCACAGGCGTGCAGTTCTAAGAAAGAAGCTTTGATCATGGAATCTATGTTTAGGTTTAGGCACAGATAAAGAGTGGGGAAAATTATTGATAATGTTTTCAGCTAGTCTAGTGTTTCTTGTGAAAGTTTGGCGAGGGGAGACCATAGATTGAAGCTCAGTAAACTCAGCTTGTAGTATTTGTTTTACCAAAACGTTGTGCAAATAACACTCAAGATGAGAACATTACCTCCGTTAAGTCTCGAAAGATAATGGGTATCTCCTGTAAAGGCAGTTATGCGTGTAATTGTAAAGCAAGGGTTGCACAATCTTCAACCATACCTCTCATTTATTGCATCACTGACTGGATAAAGCAACAAGTTTGCACTGGTACATCAGGTGAGATGATCATCGCCAGTGCAGTGAATACACGAGGGCATCTTCACATTATCTTTGATTAGAAAATGTTTTACTTGTGCTAAAATGGGAACATTAGTTGGTTGTTGGATCTTACGCGCCGTCAACTTTTGTCAGATTAGTTTAAGCATTATAATATTTGATATTTACATTTTAAGCTTAAATTCAAGCCATTATCACGACACAAGCAGTAAGGCCATAAAATCAACAGTAGGTTCTTTGATATGACAGAGGCGTGTTCAAAATGAATGTTTCTGTTTAGAGCACAATTGAAGTATCAACTTGACTTTCGCATTTTAAACTATAATTCAAGCCATTATATATATAAAAAATAATTTTATAAAATCAACAGTAGGTTCTCTACAGTGCAATGAAAACTACAATGTATTGTGGGCTAAGTCACTGTGGGGAGGCATGTGAAGCTTCCTCCAGGTGCATCGTAATGGATCCCCAACTAGAGCAGGTAATCAATCGATTTGATTAAAAAATGGGTGATTTATTTTGATTACAATAAAAATATGGGAGTGTGAAACATTCATTGATCATCGTTCGATTCCGGGTAACGTCGGGTCTCCCTGCTAGTATATGTATATATATATATATATATATATATATATATATATATATATATATATATATATATATATATATACGTTTTATTTTTTATTACCGTATCTTTCTGTTAAGTTACATTATTGTTTCAGCCCGGTTTTCTGTAAAAGTCTGAGGAAGCTACAGACGGACAAAAAAAACGGCCGGGTAGCTGAAACAATAATGTAACTTAACAGAAAGATACGGTAATAAAAAATAAAACGCATATTTGCTCTACAACAGTATTGAGCACTTTCGCACACGTTATCTAGACCGCTATGCAACAAAGCAAACCGATAGTGGGCAGACAAATTGGGTGTGGTTACACAGTCATTAATCTGCAAAAGACATTTTTCTTGTGCTAACGTTTCTAAAAATGACAAAAAAAAAAGACAAAAAAAGAAAAAAAAAAAGAAAAAGAAACGAATATGCATCAGCGCTATACACGACTGCACGTGAGTTGATCTTTAATGTGTTTCGCTTCGCAACGTTCTGTGTCAGGTTTGCTTCTTTGGACAGATAATTGCACAACACAAAGAAAAACAAAAAAGACGTAAAAGCAAACAAACAAACAAACAAACAAACAAACAAAAAACAAACAAACAAAAAAGGCAATGATCTTTCCTGTTATGCCCACTCCTTATCTTTTCCATTGTTTCTAATGAAAAAAAAAAAAAAAAAATGCTGATAAACTTCAAACGTTGTTCATTTGTTAAATAATTCCCACTTTGCACTTGTTTGCAAGCAAACCAACAGATCTGCATGCTTCATTAACTTTTATGAAGCCAAAAGAGAAATGAGCAAAAAAAAAAAAAAAAAAAAAAATGATTTCAAGATGCAGGCTTCACTTGCTTCTTGTTACGAAACCGATTCCATCAAAGACTGAAATATTCTCTCTCTCTCTCTCTCTCTCTCTCTCTCTCTCTCTCTCTCTCTCTCTCTCTCTCTTCTAATTGTTCAATTTAGCATTGCTAATGTCTTTTTGATAACATTCCTATTGTTTCGGAAAGAAAATTATCCAGGTAAATTCCAAGGAGTAGCACAAAACTATTTCTTTCTAATTTATCAAAAATAAATAAATAAATAAATAAATAAAAACAAAACGCACTTTTTTTTGCACAGAAACCGTGAGAGTTGAGGATGAAGTTTAAAAAAATATTTTATCCAAATAATTTTTTTTTTAAGTGAAATATTCCAACTTGATGATGAGCACATAGTTTTTAGCAAAGAATTCACTAGAATTTGTCCATTACAAAAAACAAACAAAAAAAAAAAAAAAGAAAAAACGGTTTTATCATTTGGAAATAATTACTGGCATGAAAAGAATGCGTTAATTATTTAGCAGCAAAATTTATGGAAATCGACAAACGAGTGGTTGTCCAAAAAAAGCACAAAAGTAAAAGCTCTATTTTTTTTTTTAACTCAAAAAATCGAAGAGCTATAAAGACGGTAGTGGCACCATTAAAATGAGCGATCTTTTCTGCTCTAGAATTTATATTTCTACATATTCACCAGCATTCTTAATGCGATTTTGCCAAGAATTCAATGATGCACCGCTGCTTCTGATGCACATCCATGACAGGTGTTGCTTTTTTAGCGTTTCACACCGTCATAATCTGCAACAGAGAAATGAAACTTTCAGGTCACAAATGCCTATCTTCGGCTATCATAACAATGCAATTTGCAATCCCCTCTGATCCATTCAGACGGAATAAAAAATAGGAGGCATTACTTCTGGAACTCCCCTCATTTAGAAATCGTCGAAATCATGTTGAAATTACCAGCACATTTTGTGATAGGTTTAGTGTTCGACAACAGAGTTCCATATGGAATCCATTGTTTTTCATTTATGTCTTAGAAGTTCAGAAAGTTTTGTCCAGAAGAGATGCTTGGTATTGGTGATTTGGTGCTTGTGAAACAAGCGAAGATCTACTTTGATGATTCTAAACTTTATTTTAACTCGTGAACCGTTTTCATCTTCTATCAGAATGGTATACCCCCTCTGTACAAAAAATATTTGCTTCAAAATGTGCGTTTTTAGTAAACAATACTAACCAATAATAAGTAATACTAACCAATAATAACCAATAGTAACTAACACTAATCAATAATAACACTAACCAATAGTAACAATAATCAATACTAACTAACACTAACCAATAATAAAAATAACCAATAGTAACTAACACTAACTAATAACTAATAATAATCAATTAACATTAACCAATAATAATCAATAGTAGCCAATAACTAACATTAACCAATAATAATCAACACTAACCAATAATAAAAATAACCAATACTAACACTAACTAATAATAACTAATACTAACCAATAATAACAATAATCAATAATAATCAATACTAACTAATAGCCAATAATAACAATCATCAATACTAACTAATAGTAATCAACAATAACCAACATTAACCAATAATAATCAACACTAACCAATAATAAAAATAACCAATACTAACACTAACTAATAATAACTAATACTAACCAATAATAACAATAGTCAATAATAATCAATACTAACTAATAGTAACCAACATTAACCAATACTGACCTAATAGCATTTGCTACAAACACTAGTGGAGAGAAAGTAGTGATGGGCGATGAACAGTTTCTTTTTTTTTTTTTTTTTCTTTGTCACCTCGGATCAAGTTTGTGTCTGATGGTATGTGACGTAAATTTTCCTTCTGAAAACTGGAGGCATTCTGCCTTGGTTGAGAACCACTGACCTACTTGTTAAATTAAAGACTTGGAGGAATGCCATAGAAAGTAAAGACCTAAACTTTCAGGTCATGAATGCATAAGTTCAGTCATCATAACAATGCAATTTGCAACCCTCTCTGATCAATTTGGGCAGAATAAAAATAGGAGGCAGCATTTTTGGAACGCGCTTCGCATAGAAATGCTCAAAATCATGTTAAAATAATTATGCACCAGAATGATAACCCCCCCCCCCCTTTCAAAAACTGTTCCACTCAAAATGTATAACTAATACTAACCAATAATAACTAGTACTAACATAATAGCATTTAATATAAACACTGTCAAAGAGAAAATTCAAAATGGCCGTTTCAGTAGCGATGCAAACTATGGTTTTTATGACTTTGGATCAAGCTTACATCTGCTGATTTTTGGTTGGAATCTCCCTCCTGAAACTGTGGTGTAAATGAAGAAAAAAGAAACAAGAACGACCGACCGCGTTTTTGTGTGGCTTACCTCGTGTTCATAATGAAGAAGAAAGAAACAAAAATGGCTGCCCTGTTTCTTTATATGCCTACAGGGTGACCACGAGGTATGCAAATGAGATGCTCCTGATTGGAGATAAAAGAGGAGTGATTTTGGGGAAGGAAGGCATTCTGAAGTTAGATTGCGAGCAGAGAAGTTGTATTTGTAGAAGAGAAAAGTCGGATTCGGGGAGAGAAAAGCTAAAGTTGCAGAAGTTCGTTTTGGAGTGGAGAGAAGACGCGTCAAGTGGTAACCAGAAAGTGAAAGTTCGGACAGCAGTGTCACGCAAACGACAGAAACCCTGAAATTTCCTCCTAGGGAGGCATTCTCCTCTAGTTGAGAATCACTGACCTACTTGGAAAGTTAAAAACTTGTTAAGTTAAAGATTTGTTGAGTAAAAGTTTCAGAATGATGAGCAGTGATTTTAATGTGGAAATCTTGCAAAAAAAAAGAAAGAGAGATGGGTGAAATTCAATCGTTGCGATACCTAATACAGATATTCTTAAAGCCATACAACATACACCAGCATGTACAGCGGACATTAAACTGAATATAATGCTGATCAAGATGCTCTTGACAATGATTAGTTTGGATTTAAGAAATTCATTTAGTTTCATATATATATATATATATATATATATATATATATATGATCGAGCCAGAGATGTCTCGTGATACGGGGTTCGAATCATTCGACTGGTAGTAATCGTGACACCCTGCACTGACAATTCCCGAAAGGATGAAACACTAGTGTCTGTAGGTATTTAATTATTATAGTAGAAAATAATTATGACAGCCCCTTTAAGAAATTCGTTTCTTATCGTTGAGCATTTTCAGTTGAATTAAAAGTCGGTCAATTTAGCTCTTATGCGTAGATCATCGTATAACGATTAGATCACTGTCTGACTGACGTAAATGAACACTTAAAATTAAGATGTTTAAAATTCAACGTTATTTCAAGCGGTTAATGGTAGCCGAATGGATTAGGTCTCCGCTAATCGAGCCAGAGATGTCTCGTGATACGGGGTTCGAATCGTTCGACTGGTAGTAATCGTGACACCCTGCACTGAAGATTCCCGAAAGGATGAAACACTAGTGTCTGTAGGTATTTAATTATTATAGTAGAAAATAATTATATATATATATATATATATATATATATATATGAGCTAACAGTTAATAAAATATGTTAAAAAAACACTTTGAAATGAGTTAAAAACATATTTAATCTGAAAAGGAAACACTAAATAAATGGATAGTCCTTAATCCACGGAGTTTCGAAGAAATACTTTCCTTCTCATCAGAGGGTAGGAATTAGCAAAATGCGGGATTGGATTTTGCATGCAGAAGTATTTGATGAAACAAAAAGTAAATCTTACTTGAAAACATTATCTGCATTTTCTGTTATATTCTTTAAATTTTCCTATCTATCTAATATATCAATCTCCCCACACTTTCATTTTACTATATGCATTAACTTACTTTTTTTTTTCCTGAATTTTCAGATACCGGCCATCCTCTCCCCTTAAATAATTTTTAATTTTTATTTTTATTCTTATTTTATTTTATATTTTATTATATTATATTTTATTTTTTTATTGATTTATTCTTTATTTTCTATATATTTATTATTTATTTATTTATTTATTTTTATTTTCCTTTTAGTGTGCTTTAACAACTCTTGCTGACATTTTTTTAAGTGATGACCTGTACATTTCAGTTGACCTATATTATTTTGCCCTATATATTTCCTGTCTGGGTCATTTTGACTTTTGTTTCCCTTTATTTTATATTTTACTTTATCATAATTTTTTTTTTTTCTCTTCCTCTGGCTGAAATAATTTTATAAATATTAATTCTTTAATTTTACCATCTTGGATCATTTTGGTAAATTCAATTGTAATTTTCACTTTATATATATATATATATATATATATATATATATATATATATATATATATATATATATATATATATATATACAGGGTGACCCCAAAAAACGGGCCCAACTCTAATTAGGCTCCATTTCTTAGTGTTTTGTTCGAATGAAATGAAACTTTGGTCATAACTAGTTTATTATATTGAAAACATCACATCAAAACCCTAGGGTCTTTGGCCTTTTTTTTTTCTCCGTTCTACAGCATATGTTCTAGATGGCCTCCATTTAGCTTTTGTTTTTTTGGGGGGGTCATCCTGTATATATATATATATAAAATAAAAATTACAATTAAATTTACCAAAATGATCCAAGATGGTAAAACTAAAGTATATTATAAATATTAAAGAATTAATATTTATAAAGTAATCTCAACCAGATGTAAAAGCTCGATAAAACCAAATAGGAAATAGAGCTTATAATAAGAGCAAAGCATGTTAAAAAACACTGAAAAAGAGTTAAAAACATATTTAATCTGAAAAGGAAACACTTGATAAGTGGATAGTCCTTAATCTGTGGAGTTTCCAAGAAATACTTTCCTTCTCATCAGAGGGTAGGAATTAGCAAAATGCGGGATCGGATTTTGCATACAAAGGTATTTGATGAAACAACAAGTAAGTCAAAGATCTTACTTGATAACAAAAAGTGGAGCAGAGGGAATATCGTGAAGAAAAAGGTGATTACACGTGGATGGATAGTCTGGTGAAAGGTAAATAATCCAATGACGGTAAAATCCAAAAATATAACTCCAAGAAAGATAATTGAGTTTCCATTTGCACAAGTAAAATCCAAGGAAATCACGTAATTGGAAGATGGTCCAAAATAATCCAAAAGGCCGAAATCCATGGAATAAATATGTACAAAGAAAAGAAAAGGGGAAAATTCCAATAATATTAATAAAAGAAAAATAAGATATGCTTTTCATACGAATGCCGAGACATAATAAGAAGAAGAGGAAAAAACCAGCGAAGAAGAAGAAGAAGAAAAAAAATTAAATCGTGATAGAATTAAATATAAGATAAAAAAACAAATGTCAAAATGACCCAGACAAAAAGGATGTTAAAAGGCGTGAAAAAAATATAGGGCAAAAAAAAATAGGTCAACTGAAATGTACAGGTTATTACTTAAGAAAATGTCAGTAAGAGTTAAAAGACACTAAATGGAAAAAATAAATTAATTAATTAATAAATAAATAAAAAAATAAATAATAAATAAATAATAAAATATAAAAATAAAAAAATTTAAGGGGGGAGGATGGCCGGTATCTGCAAATTCAGGATAAAGCAAGTAAGTATGTAAGTAAATGCATATAATAAAATATAAGTAAATATACATGCAGGATATAGATGTGTGGGTAGATAGGAATATTTAAAGACTAAGACGGAAATTGCAGATAAAAACCGACCAAACAAAGAAGAAATAAAGAAGTAAAATAAAGGATTATTAAGTAATAAAGTATTAAGAAAGTATGTAGAAAAAAACGATAAAGTTAAAGAAGAATTATATATCTATCTGAAAGTTTAAAGTAATAACTATGTAATTTCAAAATTACCATAATTAAATTTGGACTTATGTTTACAGAAAGAGATCAGTTCGTTTTTAAAATTTATTATATTGTTACTTTGAGGGGAAGTAATTATAGTTATAGCTTCGGTTATGCAGAGGCGACATGACTTAGAGCCTGGAGTATAAGACTTAACTTTTTTTATGATAGTCCATTTGATTGAGAAGGGGGTATTGTTAGAGTTAAGTTTTTTAATTAAAGTGGTTAGAGAAGTTCCTTGGTTATTATTAGAATTATGGTTGTTAAAAGAAGAAATGTGGTTTAATATTGTCTTCTTAATTAATGTTGAAGTAGCACCGATATATGTATGTACTTTATTAAAAAGCTGATATTAATATTAATTTGCTGATTTGTAGGAGTTAAATAGTTTGAATTTTGTTCATAGTGTTCAACAAATTGTGGGACAATGATTGTATGAGGACTATTTTGGAGGGGATAATGAGTGTTGTTAGTGTTAGGATAGCTGTTAGGAGAAATATTATTATTATCATTGCTGATTGTATTATTGTAGATGGAGGGGCTGCTCGAGTGGTATATTGGATTAGTAACTATATCAGATGGGGAATGGGAAGAAGGATAATTTGAAGACGAAATATTAGTGTCTGTTATGGGAGGATTACGTGGGAGCTCAGTAATTGTGCATAAATATATAACATCTTTATGGATGCAATCATTATTGAGTGGGCAAAGATGTTTGTTATTACAATTACAGTTAGTTTTGGGTTTAATTGGGAAAGGGATTTTTTGGGCTGATTTGATTTTTATGTTATTAGATGTTAAGATTCTTTGTGCTAAATTAGGCATTGTAGAATAAGAAATCCTGATTGAGTTTTTATTGAAAATAGAACTATATCTGTGTGGGTATAATGTTGAAGAATTCCTTAGGTATATTAGTTTTGACATTTACGCTAAATGGAGGAATAAACCAAATATTTTTCTTTCTCCTGATGTGACTGGGTGGTTAGATGTATTGTGATTAGTATTTTGGTTTGGATTATATATGTAGACTGGTTCATTATTATTGATAACTGCAGATCTTGTTATTTGAACAGGTTTCTTACGAGTCTTACTGCTTCACTTTTGTTATCAAGTAAGATCTTTGACTTACTTGTAGTTTCATCAAATACTTTTGTATGCAAAATCCGATCCTGCATTTTGCTAATTCCTACCCTCTGATGAAAAGGAAAGTATTTATTCGAAACTCCATGGATCAAGGACTATCCACTTATCAAGTGTTTCCTTTTCAGATTAAATATGTTTTTAACTCTTTTTCAAAGTGTTTTTAACATGTTTTATTAACTGTGTGTTCTTTTATATATATATATATG
This sequence comes from Euprymna scolopes, assembly GCF_053919585.1. Taxonomy (NCBI): domain Eukaryota; kingdom Metazoa; phylum Mollusca; class Cephalopoda; order Sepiida; family Sepiolidae; genus Euprymna; species Euprymna scolopes. The sequence goes on from NC_136512.1 coordinate 88,896,889, forward strand.
TTCTCGGTCAGTGGAGGAGAAATCCTTAATGACTGAGGCACGTTTTATTTTTGTTCCTGTCCAGAGTGCCTCCTTTTTTGGGAGATGGATTACCCCCACATTAAACACTGACCTTGTGTCTAACTTTGCCCCTGTGGGGAGGCAAGTAAATAGGACCATTACATCTAAAGGTCACACTGTATGCAAAAATAAATTACTGTTTATGGCTCGAATCTTGTCGCCATATTTCTGCATTTTGAATTACATTTTTCCAAACCCCTTTTATGGCTCTTCGATCCAAGACCTGTGATCCCTTTAGGGGGGCACAGACCCATGTTTGAGTTCTTTTAGGATTCTCAATTATGACTTTCCAGCTGACCTTCATATACTATTGTTGATGTTTTCTAGTTGCCTTATAATCAAAGTCTATGTTTAATTGGGTTATAATTAGTGATGGGACGATTCCATTATTTTTCCTGATTCCGATACAATTACTGATTCCGATTCTTTAGAAATCTCGAAATATTTAACTGCAAAAGTGTTATTTTGTCCCGATTACCATAAAAACACATCTTAAATGTGTGTTTATTTTCTCAAACGTAAAAACACATGTGGGGTGTGATCTAGAGATTTTAGTCTTGCTGGAAGTTTAAATCAATAAATATTCATTATTTCATTATTACTACAAGCAGTGGAAGATTTTTTCTTAAACAAAATCAAATAAAAATAATAATTTAAGGTATCAGTTTTGGCATCGGAAAATAGGCTGAAATTTTCCCGATTCTGATACCTCCAAAAAGCTCCGATTTTTCCGATTCATCGTCCCAATACGAGTTATAATTCTATAATATTTTAGTATTGTCTATTGTCTATCATGCAGAGTAGTTGCAATGGATACAAACGTCTGTGTGCATGTCCAGATAAAACTCAAAAACTAAAAAATAAGTACCCACAAAGTTGGTATTTTCTTGACCAGCATGGCTCCCCAATGAATAATATCTAAAATTTAAAAAAAAAACTATTCATTCTTTGACTCTACCCTGGCACCGATTTGATCAAGAGGGGTCTGTTTTCCAGCCACTAAAAGAGGGTAATTGATTTTTTCTACAAAATTAATTCCCTTATGCCGACTCATTCCGAGAGTTGTGTGTGTGTGTGTGTGTGTATTTGATTCTGCATCTAGACATTCCATTAGAAAAGATAGAAAAGACTCCAACTGTGTGTGCGTATCCAAAGAGAGAAATCGGCTGGGCTGAGAAGAAAGATACTCTGGCCTATAAAACATACAGTCATAGAGTCTATCTTTAAGTAGATTATAGTTCTATAATATCTTAGCAATGTCTATTGGTGAGCACATCATACATAATGTGAAGAATTATGTAGAGTATTTTATCAGTAACCCATGAAAATGAAATGGAACCATGTTAATGCACAATCAACCATAGTGGGAGGGAGGAGGAGGGGGGGGAGAAAAGAAAATTTTTTGCTTGTTTCTTCTTCTCCTCCTCCTCTTTTTTCACATAGGTGATGGCAAAAATTTTAAAAATTGTCTACTTTCTTTCCATTTTTTTGTTGGCATCCGTCAATCTAGAAGACTATAGCGTTGCGCCTGTAGAGACGATTGAACACCTTCTTCTGTGGCTGAATAAGCCTATCTTTGATCTACATTGTCAATTGCAGACATCGCAGGTGTAGGTCGGTGCGTCGTATTGGTGGTCTGTTGAGTTTTGTTAACTGGCTTTCCTGAGTAGTCTTTTGGTCTCTGTCCGTTTGCGATGCACCTTTCGCTAATGGACAGGCCTTTGGTTACCGTTTGTCTCCAGATGTTCTGGACTTTAGCTTTGGGCTCCCAATTGGTAGGGTCAATATCACATGCTTTCATGCCGCGTTTGCGCATGTCGGCATAGCAGAGGTAAGGACGACCGATTTTCCATTTAATCACATTCTTAATCAAACGACAAACCAATTAGAAACTGTTTTCAACTCGGATGAACTTCAATAACTAAGGATTAAATGAAGGTCTTAATGAATGCAATTGTGCTCATATCCTAATGCCATTGCAAATAATAATAATAATGATAATAATAACAATAATAATAATAATAACGATTGAAAATTGATGAAGTGGAAGAGATGGGGGTGATGGGGGTGACGAACAGGAAAAAGAGAGGAGGCGGTGCCATTCAGAGTATGACTAGTTTGAGCAATTGATTGCCGTGTCCAATACCATAATAAAACATTAGATTTTTTTTTTAATTTCTGACTTCATTAGAAAAACTCATTAAGATTAAATCAATTTATATTTGATTAACCCAACACACAAAAACAGTTCCGTTGAATGCGTTGAAAAATTAGATAAAAAATTATTCAAGCTTATGACAATCTTTCTTTCCTTTTTTTTTTTTTCTGAAGCTCAGTGGGTGATGCTTTTTCTTTTCCCTACAACCTCTTTCCCTCAGAAGGGACGTTGCAAAACTGTCTTTTCTCTATCGTTATTTTCATGGCAAGTGCTCGTCTGAGCTTCAATCTATGCCCCCCCTCCTCCTGTTAAACTTTCACAAAAAGCACTCATCTAGCTATAACGACTACCAACAATTTCTTCTACCGTCTATCTGTACCAAGATTTGAATGCAAATTCCATGAACAAAGCTTTTTCTTAGAACTGTCCACCTGTGGAACTCAGTTCCGCTGGCATGCTTTCTAGCTGACAGCAACATGGTCATGTTCAAGTCTAATGTAAACAAGTTTTTTGATTTACTCAACTTCCATCACAACCGGTCACTTAACTTACACTCATTAATTCTTATACCAGAGTGGCCTTCGAACTTTGATAAGCGGTGACTCCCTTGTAAAATAAATAAATAAACTAATTAAGAAAATCGACTAGTTGAGTGTTTTTGTGTGAAAGTTTGGTAAGGGGGGGGACCATAGATTGGAGATCAGTCGACTGCTTGCCATGAAAATAATGATAAAGCAGAGACAAACTCACAATGTCTCTTCTGTGGGAAAGAGGTTGTGGGAAAGAGAAAAGAGTATCACCTACTGGGTTTTGAAGCCAGTCTTTGAACTCTATCAAGGCTGGATAGGGAGTGCCAAGCAGCTCCTTCCCAAATATGGCAACAGTACTCAATTTTAGAGTGTGCCTGGCTCTTATACAGTGTTATGGGGTTAAATGGTAATAAAACGAAGGAACACAGGATTTTTAGGAACGAACGTGTATTCACATATATTACAGGCAAAAGCAGGTTGAGCAATACCATTCCTCAACTGTAGGGCATTTGCACACGGCCTCCTTGGCTGCATGCCAATCTCCGACTGCCAGGCACTGATACTCGATACCGGAAGTGACATCACCAGAGGAAGTGATGTCATGAGATAGTCCATTAATCCCATGGAGGGGCGTCTCCAACATACAGTAATGTAGAGTAATGTATGTATTTCATTTCAGATCAGGAGTGAAGGTCAGTCCTAGAAGCTTGTCGAGACATGGAGCTTCCCCAAGATGAGAGCCATTCATTTCAATTGGAGTGTGATGTGGGTCAGAGCAATTGAAAGAGAGAAGCTTGGTTTTTGATGCATTAAAATTAACCAGCCACTTTTTCCCCCGTTGCACTAGATTTGATTGGTACAGAAATTTTAGTGTCAGTATCCATTTCGTTCTATCGTTTCTCGTTTCGTTTTTCTAACGAAGCCATTCATTCTCTTTTGTGATTAATTATTATTCCTTATTTGTTTTTTTTTTATATTTGTGCCACGGCAAAATCATCTACCACCCATGGAGTGTAAAATAATTTGTCCTACATTGACCAATGGCAAAAAAGATGATGAAATGCAGTATTAGAACAGATACTACACTTTGCTCCTAAGCAAAAGGTCCAAAGAGTTTTCTGTTTCCTGCGTTATTGATCATATAACTTGATGCAACATTTCATGATAAACTAATGAACTGATTTTAAGAAAACCAGAAAATCAAAAGACAAATAGAATAAGAGTCGTCGTCGTCATCATCATCATCATCATCATATTCAGTTTAACACCCATTTCATACTGTTAGATATTGGCAGGGCAATACCGAAGGTGTTCTAGTCGACAATAATAATTATCTAAGCCAAAAAGTTTTGTAAGCTAGAATATGTTTTAAAATAATCAAAATATTTAGAATAAATATTTATTAACATTGATTTATGAATGTAACTTAAAAATGTTATCATAACAATTTAGTTGACAACTTAGAATAATGACATGTAAAAACATCAGGTGATTATTTTAGTGATGTATACTAATGATGTTATTTAGAAGGGGAAGATGGGTTTTTTTGAAATACATAGAAATTGGAATAGAGTGAGGGACAGATATGAACTTCAGATCATGATGGCTCCAAGTAAGGGGGGGGGTCATAAATGGCAATAGTTAGAATCAGTGTTGCAACTTTCCAAAAGGGGAGAAAACAATCTGGAATAAAAAGTTGCCGGAAATAAAATCTGAGGTTCTGTCATTTCTTTGTGAAAATTTCTATTGCAGTTTTCCGTCAAACAAGACCAAAGATATGTTCCCGATTGGCCGGATGTTGAAACCCCAAGTAAGTGCTATTCATCTTTTGTGCTGTAAAGGTATTTATGTATATTCTTGTCTCGTCATAAACTGGAATTACATGTACATAAACACAACAGACTCTTAATTAGACGGTCACAGACAAACACACATATACATGCATCATACAGAAGAACCGAATTAATATTTTTAGACATGTATTCTCATACAATCTAACCACCAGAAGACACACACACACACACATATATATATACACACCCACGACACTCGCCAGATCATTATTAAAACTGCCATAACCTAAAATGTGATGGATTTTATTTGGAAACACCAACCCAGTGAGGTGATTAGGGAACCAGCACTTTTATCGAGACACCATTTCTAGGTGATTGCCCATCAACGTTAAAGAGCGGTTCACTTGCCTTTTTAAGTCATAAAAGAGTATTATCCCACAAAGAACCGAACCAATATTTTTAGAACCAATGAAGAAGAAACCCTGAAGGAAAGGGGTATTCTATGTTAGACTTGGAAAAAAAAAAAAAGGTGGGTCATTTTGTATTTTAAGACTTAGAGTTAGAAAAACAATTTTTTGGTTCTTAATTAACATGAGGAAACCAATGTTTTTTTTAAAAATTCCTTTATTCTCTACCTATCTAAAAATAAAAAATCAAATTCCATGAGCAAAGTTTCTTCCCTAGAATTGTCCATCTGTGAAACTCAATATCGTGGGGCTGCTTCCTAGCTGACTATAAAATGGTTGTTTTCAAATCTAATGTAAATAAGTCCTTGTTGAGTTGTCCTACATTACTGATCATCACAGTGTTGTCACACAGTCTACCCAATATTTGCTAACCTTTATCCTCGAGTGGCCTTTGGGCCTTCATAAGTGGTGACCCTCAGTAAAAAGCAAATAAATAAAAATAAGAAATAAATTGCATCATAATAAACGCAGTATTCTTGTGTGGAAATCAGAGGAAAAGCTGCAAAGAATCCATTCGTTAAAAATGGTGAAACAAAAACGTTGGTGAAACTTGTAAGAGATTATCAACAACAACAACAACAACAAACGTCAAGATAACTGCAGGATTCTTAGAGCGAGTGCTGACATTACGAAAACACCTGATTAGCCATGAAATTGCAATTTCTTAATGACTTTTAAATGGAGAAAGCATTTAACTGCAGACATCAGGCTGCTTCTAATTCGACGATGAAAAAAGTGAAAATGGAGTGCAATTAGCAGCAGCAGCATCACCATAAGAGAGAGAAAAAAGATGAAGTTGCATGATGCATCTTTTGAGAGAAGGAAAAAAAAACAAAAAAACAGCAATAGCAACAGCAGGGAGATGGTGGCTCAGTGGTTAAGGATGCGGATGACAACTAGTCGTTTGTTACACAAAAACATATTTTTTGCTTAGAGACATTGGCAACCTTCACATGTAATATCCGATATCCTTCTAGAAAGAAAAAAAACAAAACAAAACAAATACTACTACTACTACTACTACTACTACTACTACTACTACAGCATTAGAAAAGATCAAAGAAATATTCTTGCTTTTTATAAGTCTTTTTGTTTTTTATCATTTTATTATAATCGCCCTAAGTACTTACACAATTTGTTGCAATTATTTTCGAAATGCTTCTGGTTTCATAAGTTTGGTTTTTTTTTAATCGCAGAGAAAAGTTGAATGGCGTTAGGAAATGTTTCTTACCTGTAAAAGAGAAAAAAACAGAAAGAAAGAAATGTTAGCAAAATACAAAGAATGCTATTGAAGATTTCACTAACATTTTATGACAATTACGAAAATAATTATCATTTTGCAACGATTAAAATAATACTAAAAATATTTTAAGGATCATCGAAATGAAAACAACATACATCTGACAATAAGTTTGATGTCAGTGTGGGAACTGTACACACAATTATTCACGAGGAACTGAAGATGCAGAAAATTTGCGCAAAGTTTGTCCCAAGGAAACCCAGGAAGATCACAGACTATTTCACTAAGATGGACATCCAGACAGTTCCTCACCCACCCTATACTCCAGACCTTGCTCCCTTTGACTTTTGGTTTTCCCCTAAGCTCAAGGAAAACCTTAGAGGTTGTCGTTATGAAACAATTAAGGAGATGAAAGAGGCTGTGACAGGGGGGGGGGGTAACTGACACGCTCACAGAAGAGGACTGCCATGGAGTCTTCCAGAAGTTGCTGGAATGGTACAACAAGTGCATTGCAGCCGGAGGAGATTACTTTGAAGAGGACTCGAATCCCATATGTGTACTATCAATAAAAGTGTCCATACAAAAAAAATCTGGACCTTATTTAAAGCACCTCATAAGTTTTACTTAAAAAAAAAATAATAAAATTTGTAATTCTTTAAAGCATTCCTACGACATATCTTAAAGCACATGCGATGATAACAGTTTTAGCATTTTTTTTTTTTTTTTGCATTCTTGTAGATGGAATGATGCAAATTGTGCATGCTATACGTTTTGCTGAAATATTTCAAAGGCAAAACTGAATATATATACTAGCAGGCCGCCTGGCGTTGCCCCGTCATAAAAAAATGCTTAAGTATTAAATTTTAATTTATGCAGATTTTGTATTTATAATAATAAAACCAATTCTCTATTGGTTATTATATTGTACCTAATATATAATAGTGGTTTCAAAAGTAAAACAAAAAAAATGACTGAATTGAAACCTAGACATGTTGCTCTTCAGCATTATTCGTTAATGTCTGATCTACATCCATGTGCATATAAAAATTTTTAAAAATGGCGTTTTTAAAGATAGAAATGTATATTTGTGCATGCGTAGAAATAACGTATTAGTCGACTTACACCTGCTAAGTTCCAATTATTTTCGATTTTGATTCCTCAGCAGCTATTTTTACCGATTAAAAACCAAATCGAATTTGTTCCACAAGTTTAAATCTCCTATATATCAAGTTTCAATCTGCAGAACAAAAATTGACAGAGTAGCTTGATACAGATCGTTCTTCAGACAGACATGGTCATTTATTTATTCATATATATATATATATATATATATATATATATATATATATATATATATAACTACTTCATTTACTCACATAAAATTAATATACGAAAGTATAAATTTATGCATAAAGTTTAAGTATTTACTTCAAAAGTGCTCAATACGTAGGTAGAGCTAGTTAGTAAGTTATAAAATATATATGGCGATTAAGCTACACTGAATATTCTGCATTTCATCCACTCTAGGACTCTTCAAGCTTATGCGCTATAAGCCTGAAGAGTGGATGAAACGCGGAATATTCAGTGTAGCTTAATCGCCATATATATAACTTACTATATATATATATATATATATTTAGTAATAATACGTTAGAATAACTATTGATATGTAATAATAAGTAGTAAAATTGTACATTTAAACAAAACAAAAAAAATTAAGGCTTCTAAAATTCATACTAGAATTGTCCGCAACAACTAGTGGATAAAGTACTTGGTAAAATTCAGTTACAAAGTTACACTCATCCAGAGGTTGAAGGTTCGATCCTTAATGCCGGCAGTACTCAGAATACAAGTGTAAATTACTTATGATTTCTACCGGTTATGGCTGATGGAACAAGAACATGCTACCCCCATAGATTAAATAAAGGTTCCCATCAAAAATTCTGTACAGATTCCAGAGTTCAACAGAAAGTTCCAGAATTCGACAGGATACACAAAGGTCGGAGGTTACATCCTTTGTCTAAAAATTTCTTTTGGAAATCTGGAGAGACTTGTTGTCACTCAGACTCCAGAGAACACCACAAGTTATTCTCAAAGAGAAATTTTTGGTGATGGCCTGTGTAACTATTACTAGTGAGTTAATAACAAAAACAATCAATAATAATAATAACAAACCAATAATAATAATAATAATAATAATAATGACAATAATAATAATAATGATAATAATAATAATAATACCAACAACCAATAACAACAACAAACCAATACTATTAATAATAACAAACTAATAATAATAATAACAACAACAACAAACCAATAATAATAATAATAATGATAATAATAATAATAATGACAATAATAATAATAATAATAATAATAATAATAATAATAATAATACCAACAACCAACAACAACAACAAACTAATACTATTAATAACAACAACAGGCTCCATGTTTTGACAAGCTTCTGGGCTTGACCTTTACTCCGGATCTGAAATGGAACACGTACATTAAATCCGTTGCCAAGGTCACTGGAAAAATGGTGGGACCCTTCTACCGCTCCAGTAGATATCTCACTACTGATGCAATTCTCTATCTATACAAAAGCCAAGTACATCCAAGGATGGAATACTGCTGCCATATCTGGGCAGGAGCTGCTAAAAACAGCCTATCCTGCCTTGACAGAGTACAAAATAGACTTCGTAGCCTAGTGAGGGATGCCCTTTTCTCTTCCCTGCAACCTCTCCCCCACAGAAGGGACGTTGCGAGCCTGTCACTATTTTATCGTTATTTCCATAGCAAGTGCTCGTCTGAGTTCCAATCTCTCCCCCCCCCGCCAATCTTTCATGAAAAACACCCGTCTAGCTGAAACCACAATAATTTTCCCTATTCTTTATCTGTGCCTAAATCAAAACATAGATTCTATGAACAAAGCTTCTTTCTTAGAAGTGCACACCTATGGAACTCTCTTCCGTTTGTCTGTTTCCCACCTGACTACAACTTGGATGTCTTCAAGTCCAACATAAACAAATTCCTGATGAACCGCCCCCTTAAGTAAGACACTTTATCAAATTTCAACACTAACGTACTGTACACAATAACCCTTATCCCCGAGTGGCTTCCAGGCTTTGATAAATGGTGACCACTTTGTAAAAAAAAAAGGGGAGGGTGCCTAGGTTAAGAGGTGGGATCTGGAAGCAGTATTGCACGACGGGATATTTGTTGTGAGTGAGCGTGTGAACTTCATCTCGACTATGGTTGAAAGGTGATGATGATGATGATGATGATGATGATGATGATGATGCCCCTTTTCCTTTCATCATCACTGTAAGGCTTTTGCCTGTCCAAGATGTTGGTGACGGCCATTGCTGTTGCAGTTTGAAGAAAAGGAGACACAAAAGCTAAGCCTTGATTGGCTGATTGAGATGAACTTCAGTTGTCAGTGCCGCCCTGTCCGAACAATTTCAAAGAATCTGCCTTAAAAATGTTTCTAGTCTTCTATTACTTCAAAGTAACATATTTCTACACCCCCCTCCCGCTTTTTAGAAGGTCCGAGCTATTTTTATAAAAAGGATTTCAAAAAGATAGCTTCTTTTTTTTTTTTTTTTTTTTATTGATAAAGACAAAGTTCGTAAAAGAATTCTCGACAGAAAACACTTAGGAGAGAGACATTTGCTGATATTTGAAAATATTTTATCCCTTTGCAAAAGGAATATAAAAAAAAAGGTTACAAAAATAGTTTTTTTTTTTTTTTTTTTTTTTTTAACCAAAGAAAATTATTTAAAGACCAAAGCGATCTGAAAGAAAAAGTGAAGAATTGTCTCAGAATTTTCAAAGAGAATTCCTTTTTAGAATAAAAACGGTAAACGAAACAGTTTTAATATTCATTTTGGGGGCGAGAAAACCCAAAAATATTTAACCTTTTGAAGAATTTGTTTGAAAAGAGAATTCGGTCTTACGTGACCTTTTTAAAAGAAATAGAAATTGGGAGAGAAAGATAGTCTTTAGGAGAAAAAAAATCGAGACATTTGAAGAATTTGTCTTAAAAGAGAACAGATACAAATTTAGCTCAGTTGGTAACAAATGATGGAGAATTATATGTTTTGGTTTCGATTCTAGCTGATAATACCCAAGACATATTTTTTTATTATTAATAATTTTTTAAACTTTTGAAATCACCACTATTATATATTGGGTACAATATAATAATCAAGAAGAATTTACTCTATAATAATAAATACAAAATCTGCATAAATTAAAATATCACATTTAAGCATATTTTATGACCAGTCAAGACTGAACTAGTAATGAAATAAAATGATTTTTTGCGAATGGTAAGGCACAAATATGAAAAAATAAATTGGATGAAAACGATTTTGTGTTGATCAACAATAATGATGTGGGTTTTCATCTTATATTGAAAGTTGGTTTCGTTTACTTTTTTTTTTATTGTCATTGACAGGAAATTTCAACAAGTGAATTTATCTCCCATTTTATTTTTTCTTCACCACCCCTTCAAGCTAACTATAATGACAGTTTCCGCAACCTACCCACCGTTTTAGAACAATTGTATGATATGAATCAGTGAAATATACATTCCAATATATATTTTTTAATTACACAGATGTAAGTGGGTGTAAGAAGGTTTTAACTTGTTTCATCTTTGTCTCTTGAGCTTTTCCCCAGATCAATGAAAATTTGAAAACCTTATGTATAATTTCTTGGAGTTTATATATATATTTATGATAAAAGTATAATTTCTTGGAGTTTATATATATTTATGATAAAAGTATAATTTCTTGGGGTTAATATATATTTATGATAAAAGTATAATTTCTTGGGGTTTATATATATTTATGATAAAAGTATAATTTCTTGGAGTTTATATATATTTATGATAAAAGTATAATTTCTTGAGGTTTATATATATTTATGATAAAAGTATAATTTCTTGGGGTTTATATATATTTATGATAAAAGTATAATTTCTTGGAGTTTATATATATTTATGATAAAAGTATAATTTCTTGGAGTTTATATATATTTATGATAAAAGTATAATTTCTTGGGGTCTATATATATTTATGATAAAAGTATAATTTCTTGGAGTTTATATATATTTATGATAAAGTATAATTTCTTGAGGTTTATATATATTTATGATAAAAGTATAATTTCTTGGGGTTTATATATATTTATGATAAAAGTATAATTTCTTGGAGTTTATATATATTTATGATAAAAGTATAATTTCTTGGAGTTTATATATATTTATGATAAAAGTATAATTTCTTGGAGTTTATATATATTTATGATAAAAAGTATAATTTCTTGGAGTTTATATATATTTATGATAAAAGTATAATTTCTTGGAGTTTATATATATTTATGATAAAAGTATAATTTCTTGAGGTTTATATATATTTATGATAAAAGTATAATTTCTTGGGGTTTATATATATTTATGATAAAAAGTATAATTTCTTGGAGTTTATATATATTTATGATAAAAGTATAATTTCTTGGAGTTTATATATATTTATGATAAAAGTATAATTTCTGGGAAGAGAGTTCCACGGGCGTGTAGTTCTAAGAAAGAAGCTTTTTTTTTTACGTTTAGGGTTATGCACAGATAAAGAGTGGGGGAAATTATTGATAGTGTTTTCAGCTAGAAGAGTGTTTCTTGTGAAAGTTTGGCAAGGGGAGATGATAGATTGAAGCTCAGTCAAGCACTTGCCATGAAAATAACGAATAAAGCAGAAACAAACTCGCAACATCTCTCTTGTGAGACAGAGGTGTCAGAGAAGACAAAAGGACATCTCCTACGAGGCTACGAAGTCTATTTTGAACTCTATCAAGGCAGGACAAGTCCTTTCCAGCAGCTTCCGCCCAAATGTGGCAACAGTACTCCATCCCTGGACGTACCTGGCTCTTATACAGATAGAGAATTGCATCAGCTGTGAGATATCTACTGGATCGATGAGTAGGTTACATTCATGCTAATTGAGGGCATGGTCTTGACATGGACTGACAGAGCCGTGGCTATTTTTGAATAGAAAATGTAAAGCTCAACCCACTGTCAATAATTCCCCCCACTCTTTATCTGTCCCTAAACCTAAACATAGATTCCATGAACAAAGTTTCTTTCTTAGAACTGCACACCTGTGGAACTCTTTTCTGTTTGCCTGCTTTCCAGTTGACTACAATTTGATATGCTTCAAGTCCAACATAAACAAATTCTTGATGAATCGTCCTATTAAGTAATCTAATTAACCAAATTTCCACTACTAACGATTACTATGATATTTTCCCATTGACTACTATACACTCATTAACCCTTACCCTAGAGTGGCCTCCTGGCTTAATAAGTGGTAATTCCTATGTAAAAATAAAAAAAAAATGACTTGGTATTTGTTAGGCTGAGATATAGTTTTGCAGGTCCACCTCACCAGGTCGTTGCTTCCCGGTCGAGTAAGTTTATAGTTTACTATCTTAAGCGCCCCTGTCAAGGCTGCTCCTCTTTTAGAAGTGCTGGCTTGACTCCTCACCTTCTGACCTTGTGCCAGATCTTGCAGTGGGAAGGAAATAAATACCTACTCAAAGACTTTCATGTAAATTTATATTTTAAATGATTTTAATTTTTTTTTTTTTTTTAAATCATCAGCAAGAAATTATGTCGACCATATTTTTGCACCATTGTCTTAATCTACTTAATTCAATTATATCATTTTGTTATTTAAGCTTGAAGAAAAGCAATAACACAAAGAAGTAGATTATAAACCTTAATGTTAAATTCAATGAAAATTGTAATAAAAAACAACAAAAAAAGTAATCTGCGTTCAAATAAGAAGTTCTCCGTCAAGGAGGATCAATGTTTAAAAATAAAAAGCATGGTTTTATTTTGTCATAAAAAAAAAAAAAAAAAAAAGGATTCTTGTCAACGTTCGTACATTCTAAATTCCGACCTTTTCAATGCGGTTCTAAAAACTCAGACTTCACGATTTTTTAATAATGTCTTTTTGGCAGCAAAGGATCATTGATGTGCAAATCAATGCATATCTACATATTGTATAGATATTTTATACATATTGTATAGATATTTTATACATATTGTATAGATATTTTATACATATTGTATACATATTTTATAGATATTTTATACATATTGTATAGATATTTTATACATATTGTATACATATTTTATACATATTGTATAAATATTGTATAGATATTTTATACATATTGTATAGATATTTTATACATATTTTACACATATTGTGTACATATTTTATACATATGAACTGAACTGGCATCTAAGCTGCAGCCTCTGTCCCATCGACGAAATGTTGCATCCCTCTGCCTTTTCTACAAGTATTTTAGTGGTGAATGCTCTGACGAACTGCAATCACTTGTGCCCCCACGACGTGAGCACTCTCGACAAACCCGACAGGCTGCTAAATCCCACCCCCACACTGTAGAGATCCCTAGATGTAAAAGATCTTTTTACTCCAATAGTTTCTTCCCCAGAACAGCTAGACTCTGGAATTCCATTCCAGGTCCCTGCTTCCCCAACTGTACTGACGTGCAGAAGTTCAAGTGTAATATGAACCGACATCTTGCTGCGCAAATCCCTACATAATACCCCAGTAGTTGTTGCCCCTGATAGTAGCCCCCTACACCAAAGTGGCAATTTGCCTTGTTTGGGGTGAAAATGTAATAAAAAAAAAAAATTTTTTTTAAATATTGTATACATATTTTATACATATTGTACCATTTGTGACCTATCCCCTGACTCTGTATTTTTTTTTTTTATTCAATTTTCACCCCCAAACAAGGCACAGTGCCACTTTGAAGTTGGGGGCTACTATCAGGAACATAAGTTGCATGGATATTATGAAGGGAGATGAGTAGCAAGATGTCTGTTCACATTACATTTGAACTTCTGCATATCAGTACAGTTGGGAAAGCAGAATCCCGGAAGGGAGTTCCAAAGTCTAGCAGTTCTGGGGAAGAAACTATTGGAGTAGAAAGCTTTCTTACACCTAGGGATCTCTACTGTGAAGGGGTGTGATTTAGCTGCTTGTCGGGTTTGTCGGGGGTATTTACGTTGAGGGAGGTACAAGTGCTTGCAGTCGGTCAGAGCATTCACCGTTAAAGTACTTGTAGAATAGGCAGAGGGATGCAACATTTTGTCGATGGGACAGAAGCTGAAGCTTAGATGACAGTTCAGATTTCTGTGATGCTCTTGTTTTTCATACAGCACGATCACGTTGGCACAGCTGTTGCTGATGGCTCACCAAAATTAAACAACGTTGAGCTTAGTCAGTACCTGATTTGGGAGAAGTCAATACAACCCACCAAGATTGAACACCACTTTGTTTCGTTTGTTGTTGAAATGTAACTCAAATATTTACAAAGAAAAAATTTTCATTGGTTAATCAAAGAGGGGAGAGAAAGAAAGGATGAGAGGAGGTGTTATGTGTCGAGAAACGGAGAGGGGTATCAATAATCCCGGATAAAAATGGCAGCATCCTAGATCGATTTTGGAAAGAGGGGAAAAAGAAAAAAAAATGAAAATTCAAATCTTTGCACGACAAGTTGCAACAGAAGAAAAGAAATGAAACAAATGCATTTCAAATTGTCTCCCTTGATCTGCAAAGTCGGTTCTTCTTTGTTGTAAATGACCAGAAGGCAAACAGATTAAAAGTGAAGCGTTCATTGATTTTAGATGTGATTTAAATCTTAGCAATCACATACTTGCGCACAAGGCCATAAAAATAAACCTTTCAACAGTTACAACGATACATTGTCAAGATATCACTCAAAAGAAGCAAAAAATCAATCTATTCGTAGGATGCATCCATTCAATTCGAGAATTTGGCAATGAACAGTTGTTCTTTTTTTTTCATTTTTTAAATAAAGTGTGATGAACTGATAGACTATTTCCAATAAAAGTAAAAATTATTTTTCTGAGTTAAGCAAGACATGCCAATCAATAGAGAACACCAGGATTCCATATACAGATCTAAAAATCAACCTTGAGAAAATGAATAATAAATCTATAATATAAATCTCACCTGTCTGTTTAAATGTATGTATATCTGTCTAACACTTTCGACAGAGGTGACGGATTTCCACGAGATTAGTATCGTTTTTAAGCCTTCAGGCGACAAATTTCGAAAAATTGGCCAAAAACATTCATTCTTTCACCCTCAATTTTTCTACAGGGAGGGGGCGCTTTTCTCACTGATATTTTCGAAAGTCATCCCCCTCTTTTCGATTGATTAGCCTTAATTCAAACCTTTGCCACTTCCGGTTCGGTGATGGATGCAACGACAAAGATGTCACATGTTTTTTTGGGGGTTTTTTTTTTTCACATTCTTTTTCTCCTTCGCGGTACAGGCTGGAGCCTGCCTGCCTACTACCACTTTTTTTTTTTTTTTTTTTTGCTCAACACACACATCCAAACATCCGGGCAACGCCGGGCACCCAGGCTAGTAAATTGTAAACCTTTTGGAATATAGACATGAATCAAGAATCAAGAGAAGGGGGAGGAAAAATCATCATCATAGATGATAGCTAAATGGTTAACAACATGGGTTAACAAACTGGGTGTGCCAAGTTCAAATTCAGATCGTTTCAGACAGTTTCATTTAGGGAGGTTGGTAATTTTCACATGATCCCACCTGATGTCTTTCTATAAAAGAATTCTAATTAGAAAGATATCAGGGAAACAAATGCCAATAAAAATTCATACTTTTAACATTATATATGATTAGCTTTTTTTGGAAAAAGAAAACCAGTAGAGTGCTCAATAAAAAGGAAAATCCGAAATATAAGAGCGTATTTATATTTTGTATTTTGTGTACAGAAAGTTGCTAGATGAGACAAGTCATTGGTACCGCTGGTTTCAAGCGCGATAATTAGGACTGTTTTAGATATCCACATCAAGCTCTCTTCGTGATGAATATTGGCTGAAGAGAGCTTGATATGGATATCTTAAACGGTCCTAATTATCGGGCTTGAAACCGACGGTACCAATGACTTGTCTCATCTAACAACTTTCTGTACACAAAATACAAAATATAAATACACTCTTATATATATATATATATATATATATATATATATATATATATATATATATATAAAATAATGGACCCCCCCCCCCGTCGTGTTCGACGCATGAGGGCCAAAAATTTGCTCTGTTTCACTCTGCCTTCAATGCTTATGCCGCATGTGTGACACTAGGCCAGCTCTGCTCCCACAAACCAAGCCGCACGACTCACAGGATACAGGCTGGGAAGGTGCTGTTCCTACTCTTGCTCTACGAAGATTTGTTTGATTCGATAGCCGTGTGTCAATGTACGTGTTAATGCCTGTAAAACAGTTTTCCCTCCACAATTTTCTATCCACAGCATCTTCTTCAAAGGTTTTTGGGTTCAGGCCTGCGTGCTTAAGATTGTCTTTCAGCTTATCCCTGTACCTCAGAAATGGACGACCCACATTTCGATTACCCTCTTTCAGTTGACTGTATGCTAGTTGCTTAGGAAGACGCTTTTCATCCATGCGAACAAGGTGACCAGCCCACCGAAGTTGAGACTTCATCAGGAAGGCCTCAATACTTAAAATGTTGCACCTAGCAAACAATCCCGAGTTAGGGGCCTTGTCTTTCCATGTAAATCCACATATACTGCGAAGGCAACGCTTATGGAATGTATCCAGTTACTCAATCTGCCTGCAGTATGGGGTCCAGGCTTCCGATCCATACAGGAGTATCGAAACAATCACTGCACAATAAACTGAGATTTTGGTCTTTAGAGTCAAACCTCTTTCATTCCATACTCTTGACCGCAGTTTGCCGAAGGCATCAGTCGCCTTTGAAATTCTGCTCAATATCTCATCATCAAGTGATGCTGACGAATTCACCTTACTTCCGAGATATGCAAAGGATTTAACATACTTTAGAGGCTGTCTATTCACTAAGATTTTCTGAGGCGGTTCCACATATTCTGGTCTCGGAATATTCACACCACCTTGCTGCAACGGGGTGGGCTTTGGTTGGTAGATAACTTCCTGTCTTTTTAATACTAAGCGTCAAACCAAATGCTTTTGCGGCATTGGAAAACTTGTCAACTAATTCTTGTGCTTCTTCAAATGAAGTGGCCACGAGTGCAGCATCGTCTGCAAAAAGAAAATCACGAACCATTTTGCTTCTTGTTAGTGTTTTAGCTTAGAATCTTTGATGATTAAAAAGACTCCCGGTAGTTCTAAACTCAAAATGGACACCTTGCGTGTAATCTTTAAAAGCATGCTCGAGCATGATTGAAAGGAAGATGGCAAAGAGCACAGGTGCCATAACACAACATTGTTTCGTATCGGTTTTTACCTCGAATGGCTCAGAGAACTTTCCGTCTGCTCTTACACGTGCCTCCATATTCTCGTGAAAGGATATTATTACATTTAACATTTTTTCAGGGATTCCAACTTTATTCAAAACCTTCCAAAGTGCGACTCTGTTGACAGAGTCAAACGCCTTGGTTAGGGCGATAAAAACGACAAACAGATCCTGATTTTTCTCACGTGCCTTCTCTGCAACTTGGCGTAAACAGTAGATCATGTCGATGGTTCCCCTTACAGATCTAAAACCACACTGCGTGTCAGGATAAATTATATAAATTATATGTGTGTGTGTGTGTGTGTGTGTGTGTGTGTGTGTAACAGTGCGTGTGAGCACGTGGAAAGTATCAGCAGCAGCAAAGGATGGCCAGCATGCAAAGAGATTAGCAGCAGCAGCAGAAAATTGCACATATGCAAATTAGAAAGTGCGCACGAGAAGAGGAAAAAAAGTAGAAAAAATGCAATACATGCTTGGCGAGAAACAAAGTGGGCGCCAAAGAGAAATGGTTGGCTGCAATTGGCGTGCAATACGAAGAAGAAGAACCGCTTGTCAGACTGATAGACATGTGGCAACTAGAGACTTTTTTTTTTTAATGGCACCGAAAATAACGGTAAAAAAAAAAAATACCGACTCGGATATTTTATTTATTTCTTGCCTTTGTTTGTTTGTAATGAATGCGTTACAGCAGCAAAGTCAATGAAGCAGAGGATTGTTTTTATTTTTTGTTCGTAATTTCAGTGATACTCAAGTTCTTCAGCCTGGGCGAAATCCGCATTGGTTTGATATAAACAAGAAAAGATGATGAAAATAAAAGTTGAATAAATTACAATGTGCATGAATGCATCAAAAAAATCAGAGATGGATTAATAAATATTGTAATTTATTCAATGTTTAAAATACATCAATTTTTATTATTTTTAATTGCTTTTCTATTAGTTTGGTGCAAAAACAATATCGTTTTCTCACGTGTTACTTTTATATATGATTTCTGAATTAATTTGTTAATATATATACAGGGTGTTTCAAAAGTCTTGGGAACATTATGAGTTATTAAAAATCGTTATGTTCGCAAGACTTTTGAAACACCCTGTATATTGCCAAGTTTTGAAACGCGTTTTTCACTCTATCGAATCGAGTTATTCGTTACTGTTCTCAATTTCTTCATTGATTTTTTGCAGGCTTTTCAACAGCACGGACAAAATTCAAATCCACACAATTTTCTTGTTCCAGTTCAAACTAGGCCGAAAATCTGCAGAGACAGCTTGTCATATCAATGATGTATTTGACCCAGGAATCACTAATGTGTGGCACAATGGTGGCTCGAAGATGAAGATGGTCGTGGCCGGCCGACTGCGGATGATAATGAACATTTGAAAGCCTTAATCAAAGCTGATCCTCACAAAAATACACAAGAAGTTGCTGTTGAACTTGAGGTCAACCAATCAACAGCCGTTCACGATTTAAAGCAAATAGAAAAGTAAAAAAGTTGGATACATGGGTGCAGCATGAACTAAATGATAATCAAAAATATGGTTGTTTTGAGGTGTCTTCTCTGTTCCTTCTGCGCAACAAGATGAGCCATTTCTCGAGTGGATTGTGACGTGTAATGAGTGGTTGGATACCAGAGAAGCTCCACAACACTTCCCGAAGCCAAAATTGCACCAAAAAAGGTTATGGTGACTGTTTGGTGGTCTGCGGCTGGTCTCATCCATTACAGCTTCTTTAATCGAGGCAAAACGATTTCGGCGGAGAAGTATTGCCGACAAATTGATGAAATGCACTAGAAGCTCCAACATATGTGCCCAAGATTGGTCAATATGAAGGAACCAATTCTCCTTCATGACAACGCTTGCTCGCATGTTGCTCAACTGACTCTGCAGAAGCTGAACGAATTAGGCTACGAGACTACCTCATCCACCATATTCATTAGGCCTCTCGCCCACTGATTATTGCTTTTTCAAGCATCTCGACAACTTCCTATGCGAAAAATGCTTCAAAAGCCGAGATGATGCCAAATCGGCCTTCAATGATTACATTGCTTCCAGAACTCCAGATTTCAATTCTAATTTGACAGAGTATGGCACGATGGTCTTCTAAGGAAAATTACATCATATGGTATCACTGGAAGAATACATAAAGTAATTAAATCCTTCTTAAGTAAGAGAAAAATCCAGGTTGTCCTCAACGGTCGTACATCTAAACAATATGATATAAATGCGGAAGTATCTCAGGGGTCCATCCTCAGACCTTTATTATTCTTGAACTCAGCAACTTTGGGTAACTGTAAACTTTGATACAACGTCTAGGACCACTCGGCCATATGTCACAATCCTGAACGAAGGCAGTGAAAAGTAATATTCAAAACAGAGAATCAGCAACTATGTCCCAGAGCCTAGCTGGAGTCCAAACAGGGTACCTCCGTAATAATAATAAAGGGTTGGGTTCGAGACTCCTAACAAACGGTTCCCCAGTTCGATACAAAACACCTGATGAAGGCCGGAGAGCAAAACGGCCGAAACGTTGTGACTAACAACTAAGATGAGGAAGTCAGTTCGACAATCTCAATCAATGAAAACACCTCATCTCAAAAAATACAGACAATTACTTGATTAATAAAGTTTATAAGAAGTTTTTGAAGTTGAACGCCAAAAATCATTATTTTTGCACCAACCCAATATGTATATTAAGCTTTCTGTTATCTCAGTAGATTCTAATATAAAGATATTTATCTTTGTGATTTTATTTCATATTAATTACATATGTGTGTACCTTAATGTATGATTTATTTGTGAAAAAGTCATACGAAGACAATGTTATCATCAATTCACAAGAAACACCCGTCTAACAGAAAATAATATCACTAATTTCCCCTACTCTTTATCTGTGCCTAAACCTAAACGTAGATTCCATGAACAAAGCTTCTTTCTTAGAACTGCACGCCTATGGAATTGTCTTCCGCTTTTCTGCTTTCCAGCTGACTACAATATGGATGTCTTCAAGTCTAATGTAAACAAGCTTTTGATGAGCCGTTCCATATAAGTTTACAAATTTACCAAATCTCTATGAGTAACGGTTACTATATTGTCCAATTTCTACTATACACTCTTTAACACTTATCCTCGAGTCGCCTCTAGGCCTTGATAAGTAGTGATGTCTATGTAAAAAAAAAGAAAAGGCTCTTCTGTGAGAAAGAGGTTGCAGAGATAAGAAAAGGGCATCCCGCACTAGGCTACGAAGTATATTTTGAACTCTATCAAGGCAGGATAAGATTTTCTAGCAGCTCCTGCCCAGATGTGGCAACAATATTCCTCCTTGAAGTAAATTGCATCTGACGTCAGTCCTGTTATTTTTCAGACACACGTTGTATACATAAGACGTTTTTCATGACATGTTGTATCAAAAGCATTTTAGTTCATTTATTCGTTTCATCTTTAATTCTTCGTGTTTAAAGAAAATTGTTTTCATGTAACTTCAAAAGGAAACAAAGTCGACCAATCGGCTTTTGTTGTTCGGTTGTTAATTGCAGAAATATTAATTAGCATCATAATGAGAAAATAACAATGGCGTTCATCATTTTGACAATGTTTTTCTTTTGAAAAATAATTACTTATCAGCCGTTGTGTATATATATATATATATTTTTATTGAAACGATTAAGAAAAATCAAAGCCAAAATCGAATGTTTCTTCGGTGGAGAATAAAACTATTATATTACATTAAATAAAGCTGCTGCAAAGAAGGTGGGCTCTCTCTACCATGCTAGAAAGCTGCTTACGCCTGAAAGTATCCTGTACCTCTACAAGGCCACCATTCGCCCATGTATGGAGTACTTTTATCACATTTGAATTTATAAAGTAATTTCAGAATTTGTAAAGTACTTTTAGAATTTATAAAGTAATTTTAAACTTTATAAAGTAATTTTAGACTTTATAAAGTAATTTTAGAATTTATAAAGTAATTTTAGAATTTGTAAAGTAATTTTAGAGTTTGTAAAGTAATTTTAGAGTTTGTAAAGTAATTTTAGACTTTATAAAGTAATTTTAGAGTTTATAAAGTAATTTTAGAGTTTATAAAGTAATTTTAGACTTTATAAAGTAATTTTAGACTTTATAAAGTAATTTTAGAGTTTATAAAGTAATTTTAGACTTTATAAAGTAATTTTAGAATTTGTAAAGTAATTTTAGAATTTGTAAAGTAATTTTAGAGTTTATAAAGTAATTTTATAAATTTAGTGTTTTCTTGCTGATTAAGCTATTTAAAAGTGCCTTCAATGGTTGTCAACGACCTTGACAAAGATAAAAAAAAGAGTATAGAATGTTCAGTCTATAAAAACAAACAAAACATTGTCATTAACAAAGACGTGTTTTGATGACTAATACAGGTTTGTCAAAGAAAGAAAAGAAAATAGTCATTCTTTGGAAATTATTTTTGATTCTGTGGTGGTCCATTGAGGGTAATTACAAAAACGGTTTTAACTGAACCAAGACAAATTACACAGTGACGGAAAGATGATTGACATAAATGGTAGCAATTGGAGGAAGGTAGTTCAACAGGTTCTTACACTTTATTTAAAAAAATAAAATAAAAATAATAGTTTTCCTGGGTGGCACCTTATAATCTTAGTTCAATGAAGAAAAACAGTTAGGAAGTAGACAATTCTTAACAAAAATAAAAAAGGTAACCCAGGCCATTCAAGTATAGAAATTATAATATTTTATATATATATTGAAATTTATTTGTATGCATTTAACATTTGAATTTGTTTTTATGTATTTAATATTGGAATATATTTTTATGCATTTAACATTGGAATTTATTTTTATGTATTTAACATTAGAATATATTTTTATGTATTTAACATTGGAATTTATTTTTATGAATTTAACATTGGAATTTATTTTTATGTATTTAACATTGGAATTTATTTTTATGTATTTAACATTGGTATTTATTTTTATGTATTTAACATTGGAATTTATTTTTATATATTTAACATTGGAATTTATTTTTATGTATTTAACATTGGAATTTATTTTTATGTTATTAACATTGGAATTTATTTTTATCTATTTAACATTGGAATTTATTTTTATGTATTTAACATTGGAATTTATTTTTATGTATTTAACATTGGAATTTATTTTTATGTTATTAACATTGGAATTTATTTTTATGTTATTAACATTGGAATTTATTTTTATGTATTTAACATTGGAATTTATTTTTATGTATTTAACATTGGAATTTATTTTTATGTATTTAACATTGGAATTTATTTTTATGTATTTAACATTGGAATTTATTTTTATGTATTTAACATTGGAATTTATTTTTATGTATTTAACATTGGAATTTATTTTTATGTATTTAACATTGGAATTTATTTTTATGTATTTAACATTGGAATTTATTTTTATGTATTTAACATTGGAATTTATTTTTATGTTATTAACATTGGAATTTATTTTTATGTTATTAACATTGGAATTTATTTTTATGTTATTAACATTGGAATTTATTTTTATGTTATTAACATTGGAATTTATTTTTATGTATTTAACATTGGTATTTATTTTTATGTATTTAACATTGGAATTTATTTTTATGTATTTAACATTGGTATTTATTTTTATGTATTTAACATTGGAATTTATTTTTATGCATTTAACATTGGAATTTATTTTTATGTTATTAACATTGGAATTTATTTTTATGTATTTAACATTGGAATTTATTTTTATGTATTTAACATTGGAATTTATTTTTATGTATTTAACATTGGAATTTATTTTTATGTATTTAACATTGGAATTTATTTTAATGTATTTAACATTGGTATTTATTTTTATGTATTTAACATTGGTTTTAATTTTTATGTATTTAACATTGGAATTTATTTTTATGTATTTAACATTGGAATTTATTTTTATGTATTTAACATTGGAATTTATTTTTATGTATTTAACATTGGTATCTATTTTTATGTATTTAACATTGGTATTTATTTTTATGTATTTAACATTGGAATTTATTTTTATGTATTTAACATTGGAATTTATTTTTATGTTATTAACATTGGAATTTATTTTTATGTTATTAACATTGGAATTTATTTTTATGTATTTAACATTGGAATTTATTTTTATGTATTTAACATTGGAATTTATTTTTATGTTATTAACATTGGAATTTATTTTTATGTATTTAACATTGGAATTTATTTTTATGTATTTAACATTGGTTTTAATTTTTATGTATTTAACATTGGAATTTATTTTTATGTTATTAACATTGGAATTTATTTTTATG
The DNA here is from genome assembly GCF_053919585.1 of Euprymna scolopes. Taxonomy (NCBI): domain Eukaryota; kingdom Metazoa; phylum Mollusca; class Cephalopoda; order Sepiida; family Sepiolidae; genus Euprymna; species Euprymna scolopes. Next base: position 88,920,850 of record NC_136512.1, read on the forward strand.
TATTTAACATTGGTATTTATTTTTATGTATTTAACATTGGAATTTATTTTTATGTATTTAACATTGGAATTTATTTTTAGGTATTTAACATTGGAATTTGTTTTTATGTATTTAACATTGGAATTTTTTTTTATGTATTTAACATGGGTATTTATTTTTATGTATTTAACATTGGAATTTATTTTTATGTATTTAACATTGGAATTTATTTTTAGGTATGTAACATTTGAATTTGTTTTTATGTATTTAACATTGGAATTTATTTTTATGTTATTAACATTGGAATTTATTTTTATGTTATTAACATTGGAATTTATTTTTATGTATTTAACATTGGTTTTAATTTTTATGTATTTAACATTGGAATTTATTTTTAGGTATTTAACATTGGAATTTGTTTTTATGTATTTAACATTGGAATTTATTTTTATGTATTTATCATTGGTATTTATTTTTATGTATTTAACATTGGAATTTATTTTTATGTATTTAACATTGGTATTTATTTTTATGTATTTAACATTGGAATTTATTTTTATGTATTTAACATTGGAATTTATTTTTAGGTATTTAACATTTGAATTTGTTTTTATGTATTTAACATTGGAATTTATTTTTATGTATTTAACATTGGTATTTATTTTTATGTATTTAACATTGGAATTTATTTTTATGTATTTAACATTGGAATTTATTTTTATGTATTTAACATTGGAATTTATTTTTAGGTATTTAACATTTGAATTTGTTTTTATGTATTTAACATTGGAATTTATTTTTATGTATTTAACATTGGAATTTGTTTTTATGTATTTAACATTGAAATTTATTTTTATGTATTTAACATTGAAATTTATTTTTATGTATTTAACATTTGAATTTGTTTTTATGTATTTAACATTTGAATTTGTTTCTGACAGGTGTTTGGAGGTGTGCGTTGAGCAAAAAAAAAGTTGTAGTAGACAGGCAGGCTCGAACCTGTGACACAAAGAAAATAGAGTGAAAGAACACCTAACATCTTACCCTTACTCTATGATGCGACCGCAAGTTCAGAACGTTGAAATTAGTAAAGTCATTCCAACCGATACAATGACTTGCAAAAATGGTGAAGCAAAAAAAAAAGACAAAAAAAAAAAACGATCCTCCTTGTAGAAAATTGCCCAGTTGAAGAATTAATGTTTTTAGGCAATTTTTTTATATTTGTTGTCCAAAGGGTCGAGCTTCAAAACAATACCGATCTCATCGCCTCTGTAAAAAGCTTTAGGCAGATATACAAACATACATACATTTAAACAGACAGGTGAGATTTATATAATATATTACAGTGTCATTAAATTTAAAGTATATATTTCGAGAAGTTTTTACTCTCGAGTCATGGTCTCCCTAGAACACAGCAAATAATGTACGAAAGCAAGGCTCTATAGAGTGATCTTTAATTAACCTTTGATATCTAGATATTTTCGTTTACTAACCAAATAGTAAAGTTACTAGCCAAGCCCAAGTGATTTTTGGAATATGATATCTTTGTTCCATGAGGAATATGTACATCATAAAGATTTTTTTTGTGTATTTTTGAACAAGTGTCATTCTTAATATGCACTGAATTTTATGTTGAGACTTGAACAGATAAACATCCAAATTTCTTTACATGTTTTTTTTAACAGTCTTCATTTTAAAAAAAAGTATATTTTTCTATTAAATTTTTATTGTTTAAATAATTCGACTTTCTCGGTTTATTAAAAAAACAAAAACAAATAAAGATTGAAATAGCAATTTTCGTTCAGTAATAAGTTTGACAAAATTGTCTGTAAAAAAATACATAATTGCCAAAATGTAAGTGTTTTATTATTTCTAGTCGACACTTTGAAAAATCAATTACAAATGCAACTCTTTCACTCGCAACGTAAAGCCATGCAAAATCAATTTCATCTCTTTAGACAGCGTTATTTATCTGTGATTCTGCCTTATCTATCATGTTGTGACGATGTCTACCAGATCAAAGGTTTGAAAACGTTTTGAACAAAACATTCAAACGGTATATTGACATACACATCGTCTGTCCTTTTACATGAGTTGTTGCACTTCGGTATTTTTTTGCCAATAAATTTGATTTGTTGTTGTCTAGAATTCTCCTCATATAAAATTTAATTTGTTAAATTTTTGCTTTTTGATTGTTGATATTCATGTAAGAATTCTTGAGTGATATGATATTGAAGGCCTGTTGATCACAAATGTAACTAACCTAGGTGCTATATGACATTGACGATATGCTGGCCAACTATATAACTAACCCTGTGCCATATGACATTTAGACTTGTAGGACAACCATAATATAACTAACCCTGTGCCATATGACATTTATGACTTGTAGGACAACCATAATATAACAAACCTTGTGCCATATGACATTTATGACCTGTTGGCCAACAACAACATAACTAACCCTGTTTTATGACATTGATGACCTGTTGGCTAACTATAATATCACAAATCCTGTCTGTTACATATGACATTGATGATCACCCATAATATAACACACCCTGTGCCATATAACATTAATGACCTGTAGGCCAACCATAATGTAATGAACCCTATGCCAGATGACATTGATGACCAGTTGGTCAACCATAATATAACAAACCCTGTGCTATATGACATTAATGACCTGCTGACTGACCATAATAACGAACCCTGTGTCAGATGACATTCACAAGCTGTTGGTAAACTAACCTTGTGCCACCTGTTGGTGACCTGTTTGCCAACCATAATATAACTATCACTGTTTCATATGACATTTGATGACACGTTGGGCAACCATAATATAATTGTGTCATATGACACTGATGACCTGACACAAACCATAATGTAACTAACCTTGTGTCATATGACGTTTATGACCTGTTAGCCAATCATAATATCTTGATGACATTGATGATCTGTTGGCAAACTATAATATAACATGTAATTTTTTTTTACAAAGGAATCACCACTTATCAAGGCTCAGAGGCCACTTGAGGATAAGGGTTAAAGAGTGTACAGTTGTCAAAAGGACAATATCATAGTAATCGTTAGAAGTGTAAATTTGATAAATTGGATTACTTAAAGGGAACACTTCATCAAGAACTTGTTTACATTGGACTTGAAGACGGCCATATTGTAGTCAGCTGGAAAGCAGGCGAATGGAAGAGAGTTCCATAGGTGTGCAGTTCTAAGAAAAAAGTTTTGTTCATGGAATTTACATTTAGGTTTAGGCACAGATAAAGAGTGAGGGAAATTATTGATAGTATTTCCAGTTAGATGAGTGTTTCTCATGAATGTTTGGCGAGAGGGGATCCATAGATTGGAGCTCAGACGAGCACTTGCTATGAAAATAACAATAAAACAGAGATAGGCTCGCAACGTCTCTTCTGTGAGAAAGAGGTTGCAGGGAAGAGAAAAGGGCATCCCTCACTAGGCTACGAAGTCTATTCTGAACTTTGTCAAGGCAAGATATTACATTGATGACCTCTTGACCAAATATAATATAACAAACCCTGTGTTATATGACATTGGCGACCTGTTGGCCAACCATAATTGTGTCGTGATATTGATGATCCATCAACTAACCATAATATAATCCTGTTTCATGACATTAATGCTTTATTGGCCAAGGACAATATAACAAACCCTGTACTATATAACATTGATAACATGTAGGCCAACCATAATATAAACCTGTGCATATGACATTGATTATCTGTTGAACAACTATAATATAATTGTGCCATATGACATTGATGACCTGTTGTAAATAAACCTGTGTCATATGACACTTGTTCTTTTTTTTTTTTTTTTTTTTACAAAGGCATCACCACATTATCAAGGCCCAGAGGCCACTCAAGGATAAGGGTTAAAGAGTGTACAGTAGAAATTGGTCAATATAGTAATCATTAGTAATGAAAATTTGGTAAATTTAATAACTTATATGGAACGGCTCATCAAGAACTTATTTACTTTAGACTTGAACACAACCATATTGTAGTCAGCCGGAAAGCAGGAAAACGGAAGACAATTCCACAGGCGTGCAGTTCTCTGTTGTCCAATGATAATGTAACTTATGTGTCATATGACAATAATTACTTGTTGGAAAACTACAATGTAACTAACCAGTGTGCCATATTACATTGATGACCTATTGCTGAACTTTAATGTAACTAATCCTGTGCCATTTCACATTGGTCAACTATAATGCACGAGTAATGATGCACGTAACTAAACCTATGGCATACGACATTGATGACCATTTGACCAACTATTATGTAGCTAACCTTGTGCCATATGACATTGATGCCCTGTTGGACGCTGTTACAATGTAACTAACAAATGTCACACGGCAATCATGATGCCTTATCTGTAAAAAACATGTGTCATTTACTCAAACAGAATTGGTTTTCTGCTATTACAAAATTCTTTGCTATAAAAATATCCGAGAGAGAAAATAAATGAAAAGCGTGAGACATGGATCTTTGCGACAAAAGAGATGGATCAGACAGACAGCAATCAAATTCTACTGAAATGCTTATGTGAACAACAGCAATCAATTCTGAATAACACATCTCTGTAATTTTGAAAATCATATGTGGCGAGTTGGTGTACGCCATTTTTACACGCATCTCTATAAGAAGCAGTGTTTATCCTTTGGTCTGTCACATTTTCATTTGAAATAGAATGTGTATTGGTAAATGGGTGCTTTGTAAGAACGGATCCATTTTAGCAGTTTTTCCTTCATGGATCTAAATCTAAGAGTATTAATTAATCGTCTTCCGTCCAGATTGTGAAAACATATATAGAGAAGAGAAAAAAGAAAAAAGTAAAGAAAAAGAAAAAAGAAAAGAAAATGAAAAAGAAAGAAAAAGAAAAGAAAAAAGAAAGAAAAAAGAAAAAAGAAAGAAAAAAAGAAAAAAGAAAGAAAAAAAGAAAAAAGAAAAAATGAAAAAAGAAAAAAGAAAGAAAAAATGAAAAAAGAAAGGAAAGAAAAGCGAAAGAAAAGAAAAAAAGAAAGAAAAGAAAAAAGAAAGGGAAAAGAAAAAAGAAAGAAAAGACAGGGAAAAGAAAAAAGAAAGAAAATAAAGGTTATAATGAAAGATAAAATTGAACAAAAACTAATCTTAAAACAAGAGGGATTAATCAGTTAATTAAAGATAATTTTCGCAGTTCAATAATGGGATTTATGCCTACGTTGTAAAATTGAGTTTTAGAGATTTCGTTTAATAATTTTAGTGTTTTTGTAAAAATGTTGTCGCTTTCCGACATCAAAGGATTTGAGAACCAAGTTAATCGAAAACAAAACAAAAAAAGTAGCCGCTAAATTCTTTTCAAAACTTTTCAAAACATTTCAAATTACACAATTGTAAATCTACACGTTTACAAGAGATTTGACTATGATCCATTTTGATTTATGTATTTCATTATCAGCTTCTTTTTTTTTTTTTAAAGATAAATGAATTGGATATGTAATGATGATGATGATGAGGAGGATGATTATGATGATGATGATGAGGAGGAGGATGAGGAGGATGATGATGATGATGATGATGAGGTTTAACGTTTTAACATTCATCCTTATTTCTCACAAGTAACAGATTATTTCGGTAGTCACTTTCAAAGGGTTGTTTTTTGTCAACGTTCCAGATTATCCCTAATATTACCTCGCCTTCCCAATCTCTGAGGAGCCACAATCTATCTACATCGTTGGATCTTCTCACGATAAGTCTGTTTGATCTTAAAAATGATTCAAACGTAACCGTGATAGAGAAATCCTGTGGCAACACTTTAAGATTGACACCAGTATAACCAAGTGAATTATAATGTTTGCTACAGTTTCTCAGTTGTGATATTTCAATATACAGAGAGAAAGAGATTAATTTCATAGTTGTTGTCTAGTTGTGTAGCCTTCGGGGCCCGTGGCGCAGTGAATAAAGACGCTGAATCTCTACAGTTCTAGGTGAACATTGTCTGTAGATAGTGGTTCCAATCGTAACCAAAGCCGGCTAGAGGATTAGTTGACCAAAATGTGGTGAGACGACAACAACTATGGAAGGCAGTAATTGCTGAAGACACAGTTAAAAGATTTAATATTCCTATCCTGTCGCGGTTAACCACCTGACAAAAGCCAGAGGAATAGTTGGCTGAAACGTTATGAAACAACAACTATGAAGATGAGGATAACAATCCACAAATAAATAAATGACCTGATTAGTCAATCGAACTGCAGGGTTATTGCTTATATTACGTACTCTTTCCTTAAAACCACCTTCCACCACCACCACCACAACAACAACCAAGAGCAGGTCACTCCAAACAGACCCCCCCCTCTATAGACAAGGGGAGATAACTCAACTGTCTGAACTCAAAGATTAACAACAACCAGGAGCAGGTCACTCCAGACAGACTTTCACCCACCTATAGACAAGGGGAGATAACTGTCTTAACTCAAAGATTAACAACAGCCAAGAGCAACTCAGAGATTAACAGTGTCCATATCTTATGTAAAATATTTTAAATTGGCATAAGGAAGAAGGATCTTGCATGACTCATGTAAAAGAAACCTACAAGAACACATTTGCAAAAAAAAAAAAAAAAAAAAAAATCACAATCAACTGCGTATGTTGCGTGAGGGATTTGGTGAAAGAGGGAAGAGTGCTACTATTTCACATGATATCTTGGAAGTATTTAACTAATTTTACCCCTCTTTCCGCATTGAATTTTTTTTTTTTTTTTTTTTACATGATTTTTATTACAAAGAACTATTCTGAGCAATGAATAAAAAGGACATTGCAATGCTGAAACAACCACCCTACTTATCTGATCTTTCTGCATATGACATTTTTTTTTCTTTTCTTCAAGCCCAAGGTATCATCGACACACAGAAAGAAAGGTGCCCACACAAATTTTCGTGCATCATGAAAACCAAGTTCACTCAAACTGCAATGGTCTTTGGGCGTTTTTCCAACAAAGGACACATATTGCTATTCCACATCGAAAACAGACTCAGACTCAATTCAGATGACTATATGAAGTTGCTGCCTACTGTTGCCAAGTGCTTGGTGAAGAAGATGGCTGCAGGAAGGTCATACGTACAGCAGCAGAACTTAGCTCTATATCACACCACCGAGAAGACACAAAAGTGTCCATCTGAAAACATCCACAACTTCACCAGTCCCAACACCCGGCACCCCTAACTCATGCCATTGTAATCCACATGTGTAGGGCACACTAATAATACCACCTGCAATACCAAGAACAGGCTGATTGCCAAAATGAAACTGGTAACTAAGTACTCCTTGAAGGCAACCTGCTATAGGTTCAGGACTCATTTGAAGGTTGTGGCAAAGACTCATGGTGGCTTATTCGAGTGACCTTTGACAAAAGATCCTCTAAGAGAGGTTCATTGAATTTCGAAGGTACATCAATTATTGGTCTGAAATGTTTTCAAAAAGTATCAAATCAATCTATGGCAACACTTCAAAGGCCAGCAATGACTAAGATTATTCTGATTCTCTCTCTTCTGATCTTGAGAACATTGGTGCAATGGGGTAAAAGGTGGCTGGTTAATTTTAATGCATCGAAAACCAAGCTTCTCTCTTTTCATCATAATTGTTCTGAGCCCCATCACATCCCAATTGAAACGAATGGCTCTCATCTTGGGAAAACTCCATTTCGTGACAAGCTTCTGGGACTGACCTTCCCTGCGCCTTGTTTGGCGTGAAAATTGAATTAAAAACAAAAAATAGCTAAAAAAAAAAAAAAAAAAAAAAAAAACGATGACGTCATTTATTAAAAATTGGTTTACAAAAAAAATCATTTTATTAGTTGACTTATTTATTCCTGAAATGTAACTGACGTTAGATATTTTTGTTTTTTTTACAAAGGGGTTGCCACTTATCAAGTCCAGAGGTTACTCAAGGATAAGGGTTAATATGTGCATTATAGTCATTGGGACAGTAGTGTAGTAATCGTTCGTAGAAGTAATTTGGTAGAATAAGATTATTTACGAGGACGGTTCAATAAGAACTAGTTTATGTTGGACTTGAAGATGACAATTTTGTAGTGAGATGGAAAGCAGACCGGCGAAACAGAGTTCCACAGACGGACAGTTCTAGGAAAGAAGCTTTGTTGATGGAATTCACGTTTAAGTTTATGCACCAATCGAGGGTAGGGGAAATTTTATTTAGATTCTTCGGACTACTATTCTTATCTTGAGTATTCTTTGCACAGCAATAGTTCAAAGAATCCAAATATATACGACTACTTATTTATACTTTGAAAACAGCTACGTAAGCTTAGAATCGATTGAAAGACAAATAGAGTGTATTTAAGTTGATCTTTGTTCCAAATAACTAACCAATAACGTTGGAGAGAAATGAAAAGCAGCTCATTTATCTCACCTTTCTGAATTTTGGAGATGAGGATTAGATTATTCATGTTTTTATTTTATTTACAAAGGAGTTACCACATATCAAGGCCTGTGGGCAACTCGAGGATAAGGTTTAATGTGTGTATTGTAGTCATTAGAGACAGTAGTGCAGTAACAGTTTGTAGAAGTAATTTGGTAGAATAAGATTTCTTACAAGGACGGTTCAATAAGAACTTGTTTATGTTGGACTTGAAGACTACAAAATTGTAGTAAGCTGGAAAGCAGACCAGTGGAACACAGTTCCAAAGTTGGGCAGTTCTAGGAAAGAAGCTTTGTTCATGGAATCCACTTTAGGTTTAGGCACCGATAGAGAATGGGAGAATTTATTGATAGTGATGTTAGCTAGACAAGTGTTTTTGTAAGAGATATTTTTTTACATTTGTAATACATTTCAAATTTTGTTCAATAAATCTGTTAACCGTTAAATGTTATAAAAACTAAAATATTTTTAGTAGTCAAACTCTTGAAAATCTGATGAAATAATTGGTTGTTTTTGTTTTACGGCATATCAACCCTTTTCAGGTTATTTAATGCCGAATCCAGTGATTTTGAAGAATAATTTTTTAATAGAAATTATTTTTTTTAAAGTCGGTTTCTATTTAACCCATAGTTGGGACCCTAACAGGTACTACCACTCCGGGTCGGAGTGGACCTGGGAGCAATGGCAATTAAGGGGTGGCTCCACACTCCCCAAAGCCCGCAAGCTGGGGCCTCACCATCGGATATAGGTTAAGGTCATATCCAGGACCCTAATGAAATAAAACCAAGCTAAAAAGAAATTTCTCATTGGTATCGTTTCACCAATCAAATTAGTTACATCGCTTTAGTTTTGACGTTCGGGTAAGAAAATTTAAGGTGTATGTTCATATTGGTGATCTTTTAAACCAACACATTTCAGGTGAAAACATTATTGCATACTTATGTGTCATGGCGAACTTGGTATAAATTCACAAAATTAAGAAAAATTACCAAGTAGAAAAATAATTACAAGTAAAAGTAGAATTTATCGAATCATCAAGTTTTATCGTATGTTTTAATGTGGAAGAGTTGTGCGACTAATTTAGTATGACAAACAAGATAGATAACCCTTGACTTAAACTGACTTAAATTAAGGGTCTGCTATCTTCAAACCCATCATCTGGGGACCTAATTGTGGCTGACCTTTTAATGTAAAATACTTCTAGCACATCTACTACTGGATCATTGTTAATTTTTAGAATTTATAGTAATTTTGCCATGACATGCAAGTACGCAATAATGTTTTCACCTGAAATGCGTTGCTTTGAACATGCACCGAAAATACTCTCTTGACAGTTGTGTATGCAAAATGTTATGATGCAAAAAAAAACAAAAACAAAAAAAAAACGTTACGTTATAGAAGCTGGCAGGTCCGGATGAAAAATAATAATGCTACTCCAAGCGGTAGAAAATGAACTGATCAGCAAATTCAAATAATGACTTGGCAGGAGTTTACTTAAACTGTGAATACATCCATTTACCTTGGGGGTGGGGGTGGGTAACGAAGTAATTATAGTACATTGAACACATTTTTTAGTAATAGTGTGTACTTCTTACTTGGTTTAACACACGTTAAACCGATGGTGATGATGATAATGGTGTTCATGGTTGTGGTGATGGTGGTAAAAGGGATGATGGTGATGATGGCTGGAGTGGTGGTGGTGGTGGTGCCGCTGTTGATGCAGACGATGGTGATGACTTGGTCACAGTTGAAATTAGGAATTACACATGAATTTTGAAACAAGAATCAAGATTTGCTCAAAAGTTTCATTGTTTATTATCATTGTTTTTATGTAATCACTAGGAGTTCTAACTCGTGTCATCATCAGAAATTATTCACTGACAATAACTGATAGCGTTCCCTGGGGTCTGGATGACAACAAGTCTCCAGAAATTTCTAGTACTTTCCACCTCTTTCAATAGTCTTTGCAAATAATAATGTATTAGGAATAATAATAATAATATTAAGTAGTAGTAGTAGTAGTATTAATAATAATAATAATCTGATAGGCCCTGAACTGGCATCTAAGCTTCAGCCTCTGTCCCATCGACGAAATGTTGCATCCCTCTGCCTGTTCTACAAGTATTTTAGTGGTGAATGCTCTGATGAACTGCAATCACTTGTGCCCCCACGAGGCGAGCACCCTCGACAAACCCGACAGGCTACTAGATCCCACCCCCACACTGTAGAGGTCCCTAGATGTAAAAGATCTTTTTACTCCAATAGTTTCTTCCCCAGAACCGCAAGACTCTGGAATTCCATTCCAGGTCCCTGCTTCCCCAACAGTACTGACGTGCAGAAGTTCAAGTGTAACGTGAACCGACACCTTGCTGCCCAAATCCCTACATAGTACCCCAGTAGTTGTTGCCCCTGATAGTAGCCCCCTACACCAAAGTGGCAATTTGCCTTGTTTGGGGTGAAAATGTAATAAAAAAAAAAAAAAAAAAAAAAAAAAGTAGTAGTAGTAGTAGTATTAATAATAATAATAATAATAAGTAGTAGTAGTATTAATAATAATAATAATAATATTAAGTAGTAGTAGTAGTATTAATAATAATAATATTAAGTAGTAGTAGTAGTATTAATAATAATAATATTAAGTAGTAGTAGTAGTATTAATAATAATAATATTAAGTAGTAGTAGTAGTATTAATAATAATAATATTAAGTAGTAGTAGTAGTATTAATAATAATAATAATAATAAGTAGTAGTAGTAGTAGTAGTATTAATAATAATAATAAAAATAAGTAGTAGTAGTAGTATTAATAATAATAATAATATTAAGTAGTAGTAGTAGTATTAATAATAATAATAATAAGTAGTAGTAGTAGTAATAATAATAATAATAATAATAATCTATATATATAAAAGACAAACCAGCCGCACGCGTTTTGTATGTCCAACAAAGGCTTTTTTCGCCAGGGTTCTGGGAAGGGTTTTGGGTTACTATTTATGTACTCCCTAGATCATAACATCTACGATTTGCGAAGGCACGTCGTATCTACATTTATTTACATCAACTTTTATAAAATTCATGCTATTCCTTCCTCTTGGATGTTTGTTCGGCTTTTTCGTATAAAAGCGAAATCTAATCGAATGCAAAGCCGTCACGCCTTGAAAGTAATCAGCTTTGATCAATGTGGGGAGAACCCTTCGTATCAGACAATTGCTATTCATTTGAGAGTTCTCCCTTTTTCGGGGGAGCTTGGTTTCCCCAACATCGTGGGGAAAACAAATAAATGAAACAGTGGAAAGCTGAACTGGCCTTGAGCCAACCTTCATTTCTGCACCTGCTACCAAGCCAACTTTTTGATAGACATCGCTAAATTTGAATGCTTTTCACTTCCTATGGCATTGTAGCATAGCGGTAAGATATTATGTTTTCTTTCACTTTTTTTTTTCCGCCTTCGGGTTCGAGCCTCCCTCCCTACTAACACTTTTTTTTTTTCTTTTACACCTCCAAACACCCGGGCAATGCCGGATACCCCTGCTAGTAATATATAAATAATAATAATATATAAATAATATATAAATAATAAGTAATAATAATGATAATAATAATAAGTAGTAATAGTATATTAATATTAATAATAATAAAACAATAATAATAATAACAACAATAATAACAACAACAATAATAATAAGCTGAAAACCTTTTTCTGTTTTCTTTTTTTTGGGGGGGGGGTTAGACAAAGCTTGATTTTTATTTACAAAAATGTTTTCTATTTTATATGAGATGAGAATTTGCTTGAACTGACATTTTCAGAAAAAGATCAATAAAAAGGAATGATAATCTTGCATAATTATCATTTGGTGGGTGGAGGAGGGAGGACTACCTCCGATTTTTTTATTTATTTTTTTATTTATTTTTTTATTTATTTTTTTATTTATTTATTTTATTTATTTTTTAGCATCAGCTTAACAGTTATGGCGCAATTCCTAATGAAAAAGAGATTAACATTAATCCTGATTAACAGACAACAACAAAATGGAAGCGGCATGTTTCAAGAGAGAGAGAGGGGGTGGGAGAAGATGGGGGGGGGGGTGAAAGGGTAACTTTTGTAAAAGTCGGCACGTGCTCCATTGATCCTTTCGCACGATCAGCATCATTAACATTAGGCTCCTCACTCAGTCTCATCTTCTGTTTGTAAGGATGAATGAATAGGATCTAAAACTCTTTTTTCTGTTTTTTTCTTTCTTCCCCCCCCCCACCTATAAAGAATAGTGTTGGGACGATTAATCGGAAAACCGGAAAAAATTGGTACTTTCTGGTGTATCAAAAAGATGTTTCCATATTTTCCGATGCCAAAAACGATCCTGTTAAATTGTTTTTCTAGAAAACAAAATCTTCCACTGCCGATAGTAATGACGAAATGATAAATATGTAACAGAGCGCATATGAGCCCGTGAGAAAATATCAGCAGGAGCTGTAAGTAAGATAGCTGGAGTGCAAGGATACTAGCAGCAGCAGCCAAATAAAAAAAAAACACATATGCGAATTAGGAAGTGAGTGCGAGAAAAAAAAAAACAAAAAAAAAGGTCACCACGTGGTCGGGAGAAGAAAAAGTGTGCACCGAGGAAAATGGACGTTTAAAGTCGAAGACAGGAAATGGCTGCCTATGACCGACGTGTAGTGGAGCAGAAAGAGAAATGCAGCCATGTGAGATGGATATGTGGCCCTGCAGTGACAGAGAGAGACTTTTTAAGGTGGTGTCAAGACGGGGAGAAAAAAACCCGGCAGTAAACGACTTGTGTTTTGTGTTAAAAAAAAAGAAAGAAAAATCGAGTGGGATTTATTTATTTTTGTTTGTTTGTTCCATTTTCGATGGTGCAGGATAGTGTAGGGGGTTCAGAGAGAGGTTTGAACTGTAACAAACATCGTTCAAGCATAACGGTTATGTTACAAATATTGATTAATTTTAAACTAGCAGTACAACTACAATCTATAGATTATTGTTGCATAGCGTGTCCAGAGTTGATGAAAAAAATCCAATAAAGTGCTCGATCATAGATGTGAGAGCTGAAGATACAATATTTATTATGGCACTATATATACATATTTCAAGGTCGTACCATTGGTTTCGATTTTTCTTTGTCGCCGAAGAGATTATACCGATTTTCCACAGTATATTATTACTGTTTTCGGTGTATCGAAACCAATGGTACGACTTTGAAATATGTATATATAGTGTCATAATAATGATTATTGTTGCATATGTAGTTTACTTATGCCTGAAAGTTTCCTGTACTTCTACAAGGCCACCATTCACCCATGTATGGAGTATTGTTGTCACATTTGGGCTGGTGCATCTGCTGCTAGTCTCTCACTCCTGAACAGGGTTCAAAAGAAAGTCACCAACCTGATAGGTCCTGAACTGTCATCTAAGCCTCCAATCTCTGTCCCATCGAAAAAATGTTGTATCCCTCTACCTGTTCTACAAGTACTTTAATGGTAAATACTCTGACGGACTACAAGCACTTGTACCGCTCGATGTAAATACTCCCGATAAACTTGACAAACAGCAAAATCCCACCCATTCACAGTAGAGATCCCTAGGTGTAAGAAAGCCTTCTACTCCAATAGTTTCTTCTCCAGAACTGCTAGACTTTGGAACTCTCTTCCGGGATTCTGCTTTTCCAACTGTACTTACATGCAGAAGTTTAAATGTAATGTGAACAGACATCTTTCTATTCATCTCCCTTCATAATACCCCTGCAACTTATGTCCCCGATAGTAGCCCCTTACATAAAAGTGGCACTGTGCGTTGTTTGGGGTGAAAATGGAATGAAAAAAAATTTTTTTTTTTTGTTTTAAATCGGTAAGTGTAACGGAATCAGAAATTTAAAACAAAATCGGTAATTGTATCGGAATTAAGAAAAAAATACTGGAATCGTCCCATCACTAATAAGGAAGTAAAATCATATCTAAAGACGGGAAAGGGTTTGGCTGATTATCAAGAAATTTTCAGAAGATTCCAAAAGGTCAACAAGAGGTTGGAGAGGGGGGGAGGTGCAGTTGGCAAATGGAGGAAAGGGTTTCAGAAAAGGGAGATGAGCCGCCATCATCATTCGACGTCAGAATCTTTTTTATTTTTCCATAGACATGCCAGAAGTAAACGTGAAGAGGACTCTACCTCTTAACAAAAGGTAAACTGTTTGTCCGTCGCCGTTTGCCACGTCTATCAATAGATGCCGCTTGACACAGCCAGCAGACAAAGTGGTTAAGCTGGCAACAAGCCCGTAAGACAGAGGAAAATGTGGAAGATCAGCGTTTACTTATCTACTCAACATTAGAAAGCGATCAATAATCCAACGATGTCTGTTCACATTACATTTAAACTTCTGCAGATTAGTACAGCCAGGGAAACAAGAAATAGGGACTGAATTCCAAAGTCTAGCAGTCCGTGGAAAGAAACTATTAAAGTAAAAGGTTTTCCAATATCTAGAAATCCCAACAGTGGAACTGAACAAGAACATTAGAGAAATTGGTGACGTGGTGAAACGAATAAAGAAAGTGACTTACACAAACAGGTGTGCCACTCCCTTTCCTGTCAGGAATATATAGTATTAATATGCTAAAGAGGACAGAAACTGCTATGAAAAGGACGAATTGGAAGCACGATGGCGGTTAGTTTTTCGACAGTGGAGAGAGAACGGACGGTGGAAATTGCAGTTGAATTTAGTCGTGGGAACGCAGGAGATTTTTTTCTTCATTTAATTTCCTTTTTTTCTCCATTCATTGAATTAGTCAGAGGTATGCATATCGAGGGAGGCACAAGTGCTGTGAGTTCATCAGAGTACATTTCATTAAAGTACTTGTAAAACAAGCACAGGGATGTGACACTGCAGCCATGGGACAAAAGTTGGATCATAGCCGATAATGCGGGACTTCATAGATTTCAGACTCTTTTTTGAACCCTGTTTAAGAGTGAAAAATTAATAGCAGATGCACCAATCTTAGTTTTTGGGGTTTTATTTACATAAGCATCACCATTTATCAAGGCCAAGAGGCCACTCAAGGATAAGGGTTAAAGAGTGTACAGTAGTCAATTGAACATTATAGTAATCATTAGAAATGGAAATTTGGTAAATTTCTTAACTTGAGTGAAACGGCTCATCAAGAACTTGTTTACATTGGACTTGAAGACAACCATATTGTAGTCAGCTGAAAAGCAGGCAAATGGAAGAAAGTTACACAGGAGTGCAATTCTAAGAAAGAAACTTTGTTCATGGAATCTATGTTTAGGTTTAGGCACAGATAAAGAGTGGGAGAAATTATTAATAGTGTTTTTTTTTGTTTTGTTTTTTACATGGAGTTTACCACTTATCAAGGGTTATTTTGTGTGCAGTAATCAATGGGATAGTGTAGCAATAGTATTGGAGAATTGATAAGGTGTCATTACTTAGGGGGGGGGCGGTTCATCAGGAATTTGTTTGTGTTGGACTTGAAGACATCCAGGTTGAAGTCGGGAGGGAAACAGGCAAGCGGAACAGAGTTCCACAGGCGTGCAGTTCTAAGAAAGAAGCTTTGTTCATGGAATCTATGTTTTGATTTAGGCACAGATAAGGAGTGGGGAAAATTATTGACGGTGGTTTCAGCTAGTCGGGTGTTTTTCGAAAAAGATTGGCGAGGGGGGGGGACCAAAGAATGGAGCTCAGATGAGCACTTGCCATGGAAATAACAATAGAACAATGACAGGCTCGCTACGTCTCTTCTGTGGGAAAGAGGTTGCAGGGTAGAGAAAAGGGCATCCCCCACCAAGCCACGGAGTCTATTTTGTACTCTGTCAAGGCAGGATAGGCTGCTTTTAGCAGCTCCTGCCCAGATGTGGCAGCAGTACTCCATCTTTGGATGTACTTGGCCCTTATATAGATAGAGAATTGCATCATTAGTGAGATATCTTCTGGAGCGGTAGAAGGATCCCACCATTTTCCCAGCGACCTTCGCCACAGACTTGATGTATATGTTCCATTTAAGATCAGAAGTAAAGGTCAAACCCAGAAGCTTATCAAAACATGGAACCTCCCCTAGACGAGAGCCATCCATTTCAATTGATGCCAGATGGGGATCAGAGCGTTTATGATGTAGAGATAGGAGCTTGGTCTTAGATGCATTAAAGGTAACCAGCCACCTCTTTCCCTACTGTACCATGCGCTCAAGATCAGAGGAGAGAGAATCAGAAAGAACATCATCATTTACGACCTTTGATGTGTTGCCATAGATGGCTGCGTCATCAGCATAGATGTCAACGAAAGATTATAGTATGTGTTTTGGGAGATCATTGATGTAGATCAGGAAGAAAGTTGGGCCCAGTATGGACCCCTGCTAGACGAGTGTTTTTCGTGAAAGTTTGGCGAGGGGGGACCATAGATTAAAGCTCAGACGAGCACTTGTCATGAAACTCAAAATCTTTCTGTTTCAGCTGACCTTCTTCAAGTGTTTCTCGATAACCTTTCTGTCAAAATGTTCATTTCAACATTTATATTACTTTTGTGCATGCGCAAATTCAATCAAAACATTCATTTTAAAACTTTCTTATCTATCTGTTGATAGCTCAAACGGTAGGTAATGGGCTGCAGTGCGAAATGTTTTGGTTGATGGCACCCAAGTCATTTTTTTGTTTTAACTTTTGAAATCATTACTATATATATATATACTAGCAAAAGTACCCGTCGTTGACTGGGTTCAAAAACAGCCTACAGAAAATGGACTGTGATTGATGAAAGTATGATAGGTTATGAAAAGGAGGGGGGTTGTAAAGAGATAGGTTTTGATACTCAAAAATTTTACCCTAAGCAAAATATGATGAAAGTAAAGATAATTTTCGCGAAAATATATTTTTTTTGATATCAACTTTGTTTCCATTCGTAGCCAAGAGTGACCAACAAAATGATGTTTCCTTAAAAAGAGAAAATTTTATATATATACTAATATAAATATACAAGAAATAAATGTTACCATAGTCAATAAAAGGTACTTTTATGGTAGAAAAGTTCATTGGTTTGTATTTTTAAGTAGTTTGTAAAAAAAATTTTTTTTTTTTTTAATTCACGAACCGGTTTAAAAAAAAATCAAAATGGCAGCGACTTTGAAATGGAGAGCCCCGTTTTCAATTTGAAGGAGGGGCACCTGATCACTCTGTGTTAACGTCAACGTAAGGAATATTTATAAACATTTTTTAATGTTTTCAGTTATTTTGTGCTTGAGGAATATTCGATTATGGCATGTGTACTTTATATAAAAATTCATTTAAGTAGTTATCGCCTCAAATTTTGTTTTAATTTCGGTTCGCTGAAATTATTTCAAGTAAAGAGCATTAAAAACTATTTCAAAACAAAAAAAAAGCATGAACTGAACTTTTATTGACTATGGTAACATTTATTTCTTGTATATTTATTTTTTCAGGTAGTCGTTTGTTGGCTTTTCTGCTAAACACTCTTACTAAATAATATCAAAGAAATATCGAATAAAAAAGAAACAAAAACAGTTTTGAAAAATAATGAAGCTTTACTTTAGTAAAATAATCCGAAACAGCAAAATGGGATATTAAAAAAGTAAACACGTAATTACTTTAGTTTTTTAAACCAAAGAATCGATATAAATATGAATAAGAGGAAAATGGCGCCCTTTTCAAGCAGAACAGCTTCGTTTCAGTTTTACAGTATTGAACGGTGTAGTATTGTGCTGTCGGATTCAGGGTTGTATTATTGTAATGTAAAGAATATGCAGAAAGGGTTGTAATCAACTGAATTCCTTCTAGTACACTGATAAAAAAAAAGCTTACACAGATATATAAATAAAAATAGAAAGGTTATGTAAATGTTTTTAAAAAGACACAATCATGTGAGTAGGATTTTTTCCTTCTTTTGACACGATAACAAGTAACGTTTTTATTTTTTATTATTTATCTATTTTCGAAAGACTATTTATTCAGTGCCAATCTCAGTGTAGTAACACAGGTATTTTTGTTGAGTGATGGGGCCTGTAATTTTCCACACTATTTCAGTCGATGTAATCTCCGTATTTCTTGAAGGGCATCTTGCTGAACACGGGAATCTGAAGAGAATTTCAAACAGAACTTTTTACTAATCCACACAGATAACACGTCTTTGTTCTGTTAACCATGACTGTGTAATTCTCAATTGTATTTTAAGTGTCACCCACACTGAGGATTGAACCTTCAACTTCCAGAAAGTGTAATTTTACAACTGAATTTTACTAAGTGCTTTATCCACTATGCCACAGATTCTTAACAGAACATTTAAAATTCCGTGCAAGATTCTGAGTTTGACAGAAAGATTTTGCATTGATGCAGAATGCCATATAGACACCCATCGAAGACAAAACCGTGACAATCGCCTGAGCATCAGATCAATGTTGTACATTGATGACAGGCTTTCCTAACAAATAGAGGAAACAGCCCAGCGGTCCTGCAACAGGGAGCTAAGAAATTTACATAATCCATGCCTTTCTAAGTTTACAGATAAATCACTCACATATTTTCTACGATCCACGATTGTGTGGGTCAATCTATCGCACTTAATGGGAGATAGAATTTCCATTGGTCTGTTATGCTTAGATTTGAAATAGCGTTTTCATTGATGGGTCATGTTTAAATGTGAAATAAAATTTGCATTGGTCTGTGTTGGAGATGTCCATCTCATTCATAACGTCACTTCCTCTCGTGACGTCACTTCCGGTAACTAGTACCGGTGCACGGCAGTCAGAGATTGGCACGCGGCCAAGAAGCTCAACAGTTGAGGAATGGTATTGCTCAACCTGCCTTGCCTGTAATATATGTGAATATCCTAAAAATCCTGTGTTCCTTTCATTTTATTACCATTCAACACCATAAGAGTCTGTCATGCTTAAATTTGAAATAGCATTTTCATTGGTTTGTCATGCTTAAATTTGAAATAACAGTTGCATTAGTCTGTCAAGTTTGAATTTGAAATTGCATTTTCATTGGTCTGTCATGTATAAATATGAAATAGCATTTTCATTTGTTTGTTCACTTTCCAGCTTCAAATGGCATTTTAATCGCTAAACGCATATTAGTTTGTGAATTAAAATTTTTTTAAAAGTACAATTGTGCAAAGTATGTAGTTCTTTTTCATAAAATTCAGTACATATGCCTCTCCATACTAACATGAAAAGAAAGTGAAACTGGAATTTTAGGAAGATCTCCATCATTCTAGTAATTATAGGGGCAACTGGATTCGTGGAAGAGAATTTTAAAAATACTACCTGTCAAATATAACCAGTGAACCATGTGCAAACAATTGCACTTAAAGGAACGGTTAGAATTTTAAGAAGATGTCTTGGTTGTAAGATCTTAAATAGCATGTGGATGTCAGCCATCCGGTAGGATGCCCCAGCTAAAATAAAAAGATAAAATTGAGAGAGAAAAAAAAAAAAAAGGCATATTTTAGATGAATTTATTAAATCTCTCAATATGCCAGTGCATCATTCATCATGCTGCACAAGTTTGAAACCGCATTTTGCACTTTTGCTGATTGAACGCATCTTAAGAAACAATTTGTTGTTCTTTATTAAAAATATGAAAGGCAAAAATATTTGATGATCAAATAATTTTCGTTTGAAGGAAACACTGGATGGTTTTTGTTGTCGATTTAAAAAAAAAAGAAGTTTTTTTTATATTTGGAAATGTAACTTATATCTAAAATATAAAAAGAACCTATTCGCCTGAAGAAATAAAGCAGAAATAGAATGAAAGAATAATAGAATGAAAGAATAATGGAATAAAAGAATAGAATGAAATAATAATACAATATAAATAGAATGAAAGAATAATGGTGAAATAGAATGAAAGAATAATAGAATGAAAGAATAGAATAAAAGAATAATAGAAAATAATAGAATGAAAGAATAATAGAATGAAATAATAGAATGAAAGAATAATAGAATGAAAGAATAATAGAAAAGAAAAACAGCAAATGAAGAGGAAAAAAAATAATGAGAAATTATGTGAAAGAAGCATAGAGTTTGTATTATTTGGATTAATCGAACTAGTGTTACTTGCACAACGTTTTGGTCGATGCAACCTGCGACCTTCTTCGGGTGTGTAAGTTGCCATGTTTGCTATTGATGACTCTATACTTCCGAGGTTGCGTATTTAGGTTCTAAGTGGAAGTATAGAGTTACCCCTTTATTTATATCGAACATGGTGTCTTGTACACCTGAGGAAAATCAGAGGCTACATCAACCAAACGATTGTAAAAATGATACTCAAGATGAGAAGAGTCGCCCAATTAATCCAAATAATACGAATAATCTCCCCTCATCTCATGTTGAAAGAAAAATGTATTTTATTCTTATTTTCATGGCAGATGCTCATCTATGGAACTCCCCTTGCCAGACTTTCATAAAAAAGCTCTCAACTAGCTACAACCACTATCAGTAATTTCCTTTAATCTCTATACTCTCAAGATGTAACCTTCTTCGCATGTCATCACAGCTAAGCCTGTCTTTAAAACTCACATTACACATCCGCCGATCATTTCTCTTCATGCAACACATATCCTCAACCCTAATTGGCCAGGTTTCATTCCATACATTATCACACTGCATACATATGCCTAGTAGATTCTTCTCTTCGATGATAATGGTAACGCTGTGCTGGTTAGTAATGACAAAAGTTCCCTGAACTCAATATATCCACTAATTGTTGCGATCACACTTGTACCTGCGTCATCCTGTGCTGCAATTCTATCACCAAGGTATACAAAAAAATTCTCCACAACATCAATAGGCTTGCCATCCAGATATATCATATATATAACAGAGTGCGGATATTCGCATCGCAGCTGTATGCAAATGACTAAGCTGTGGAGAGGTGACGTCACAGCAAGGAATAAGGAAATAAAAAGACCAAAAAAAGACCATGTGCACAAACCGATGATCACGTTAGAGAGAGAGGACAGAAATACACGTGTTACGCACACGGGTCAAGAGTAACAGGTTTGAACAAGAGACAAAGTTGGAAAGTACCTGGAAATCTGTCCCATCAAGGTTGCATCCCTCTGCCTGTTTTCCGAGTATTTTAATGGTAGGTGCTCCAACGAACTACAAACCCTACTACCCCCTTGACGTAAATACTCCCGACAAACCCTTATCCCTGAGTGGCTTCCGGGCCTTGATAAGTGGTGATCACTGTGTAAAAAAAAAAAAAAAACAGACAAGCAGCAAAATCCCACCTCTACACAGGAGAGATCTCCAGATGTAAGAAAATCTTTTACTCTAATAGTTTCTTCCCTAAAATTTCTAGACTTTGGAATTCACTTCCGGATTCCTGTTTCTCTGACTTTACTGACATGCAGAAGTTCAAGTGTAATGTAAACAGACATCTTGATCTGCAATTCCCTAGATAGTATCCCTGAAAATTACGTCCCAGATAAAAGCCTCCTACATCAAAGCGGCATTGCGCCTTGTTTGGGGTGAAAATGCAATAAAAAAAAAAGTGTTTTTTCAACAGAAAAAAAGTAAGTCGAGTTATTCCTTGTCTTGGTTTTCTTGTGACAGAGTCTACAATGTGTGGGTCCCGAGTGTGGACGTGTCACGATAACATCCGAGTTCTTATCCATCTCAATTGTCTTGCATTTTTTGCATATAAACGAGTTATCATCTGTCAACCAATGCACTTTTTGCATACCCATTGCTTACATATACCATCAAAGTATTGATTTGCACCCAACTCCCTTTTCACAAACTGAACACGGAACTTTTCCTCATTTCGGAGCTTTGCAACACCACAACACTATACTAAGAATACAACTGAATTAAGATCTTTACTTGGCCATGATTGATAGAATGTGAGCAGAGGAGAAGTTGTACAGTTTATATATATACTAGCGAGGGGTACCCGGCATTGCCTAGGTGTTTGGAAGTGTGTGTGGAAACTCCGGGGGTGATTGGGGGTTGTAAAAAAAAAAAAAAAAAAAGTAAGTATGAGGATCGAACCCGACCCGTTGAGGCAAAGTTGTAAATTAAAATGTGAAAAAAAAAAAAAAAACGTGCGACGTTAACCATTGCCCCACTGCGAGATGCTAACGGACATACGTTTGAATTTATTTAATTACTTGGATTTGGCAGGTGCCCGTTTTAATGAGTTAATGAGGTCAAGTTTGACTGCGGGATAGTATTCATTTACTGTGGAACGCTTTTTTTAATTTTTATTTTCCCAAGATGTTATAGGAAAAAGACTAACCCACATGCGGCGAGCGACAAATGTTGAATATTTATCTTCCCGAAATCGAGCAAATTAAATAGACAGGCGAGCTTCGTTGTTAACTCTGAGATATTACGATTTCTATGTGATATAAAAAGGTTTAAAAAGTTGTGAAGTGAGCGACCGCTTCTCTGAAAGAAGCCTTTTGTAGACACACAGAAAAAGCGAACACACATACATACATTTTCACTTTTATATTTATAGATGGTATGGATGTACAAGTAATCATTATATAAATAGTTAAAATCAACCACGCTTGGGCGACCCCATACCCAGCCCCACATTTAAATCAATTCTCCCCATTATAAAAATAGCTAATTAACCACAGTATATAAAGCACTCACTCAAACATCAATTCCAACTCTACGAACAACAAAACAAACTCATCCATAGATCGCTTCCAAACAGAAATATATGTATTTTAAATAAAATTTAAACAAACTTAATTAAACTAGACCACACTACGACAACAATCGTAATGAACTGACTGTATCTCAACTAATCAAGTCACCTTTAAATATACATTCAAAATTAAAAGAACCCAACCATAAACTCACTTAAATAAGTAACCCTCCAAACATTCCATATTTTCAGACCATGACTCGTCTATATCTCCACCTCATCCGCTCACCCATCCACACAGCAAAAACAGCACACCCACCCCTTATCACGCACACCCCCATTGAAAGTCGCAAGAATATCCATTTCCCATTTGAACTTAAAATCAAGAGGTCAACCCTTTTAAAGAATACTAAAATACAATTCCCCCGCCGAAAAAATTCCATAAAGAACCTGTATGCTCGCCCAACTTTAACCCTCCCCCCTCTCCCTTTACCCTCTCTACTTCACCCCACTCTCCTCTTTCCCTCATCTAAAAGGCTTCCCTCACCTGCTATCAACAAGAAAGCGAACTATCTTTCTTTCTACCGGGACTCACACCAGAAGCAAGGATTATTTGCTATTTTGCTAACTATACTATTGATTTCGAGGCCCAATACATACTTAACTCAATGCTCAAATTCTGTTACTCACGAGAATAATTACAATGGAATGGTATATCCACCCAATATCGGATACACTTTGTCAACACTGAGAAAGCATTTGGACTGCATCAACCAACACACGCTCAACTAAACAACGAATAAGGCTGCCCCGTATACTTTTAGAAAAATCAATAAGGAGCAATATGCTTTCGCTATATGGGAATATTACTTTCTCCTCTGGGCCTATTTTTTGCCCACCTGGATTTATAACCCCAAAGGACATTGGACTCCTCCCGATAATGGATTACCCAGGTTGTATCAACTTCTCTTTTTGTATAATTTTTTCCATATAATTTTCCACAACCACTCAAAAAACTATTTTCAATAATTGTGCTGAAAAGCAAAATTAGCGTCCATTCGCAGCTGAACATTTTGCTAACCGCATTTCATTTCCTCTGATGATATGAGCCATTATTGAAAATCCATGGATTAAGGAAATTAAAATAACCCCTTCTACATATTCCTTTTGTCAAGCAATAAATTCTTAAATCGAATATATGTCTCTATATGCTGTTTTTTAAGAATTTAAAATTTAACCACAAAACTTTTATATATATATATATATATATATATATATATATATATATATATATATATATATATATATATATAAAATCAGTCAAGCAATATAAGTCGAGCAACACATACCGATTGGGAAACGAACTATGTCAAAGACTATGATATTCTCGTAGCATAAAATATATGATCTTTTCAAAAATATTTTCTGCTTTAATGATGCTAGAAATAATAACATCGGAAAAGGTAGTTCACATAAAAACATAATAACCGTCAATCTTTGTTATTTTTGTCAAATGTCTTTTTTGATGAACATAAAAAAAAAAGAAAGAAAATTTAGATTCAATCTTGATGCGGACGAGTAATGAGAATATTGTAAATTTAGTTCACAAGTCTCGAAATGAGGTTATTTTTCTAAATCAATAGGTCCCGAACGGCAACGTAGGAAGGGCAGACAGTAGAAAAAGGCATCAAAGAATGAAGAATAGCAATTTTTGTACCATCATACATACTTTATGTCTTTCAGGAGCCAAGCAACATCACAAGCTTTTCAGGCATTGATTTTTTATGATTATATATATACACACACACACACACACACACACACACACACACACAGGAGTCAGTGAAGAGAGAAAATGAAGGTATAAAAACTATATAGTAATACATATCAATTTATCCATTTATTTAATAAGGGCATACATCAATTAAAGGTGTTGGGTAAGTGAAAAATCTTACCCAACACCCCTAATTGATGCATACCCTTATTAAATAAATGAATAAATCTCTCTCTCTCATATATATATATATATATATATATATAGTAATTTATAAAATATATATGGCGATTAAGCTACACTGAATATTCTGTGTTTCATCCACTCTAGGATTCTTCAGGCTTATGCGCATAAGCCTGACGAATCCTATAGTGGATGAAACGCAGAATATTCAGTGTAGCTTAATCGCCATATATATTTTATAAATTACTAACTAGCTCTACCTACGTATTGAGCACTTTTGAAGTAAATACTTAAAGTTTACGCATAAATCTATACTTTCGTATATCAATTTTATGTGAGTAAATGAAGTAGTTATATATATATACATACAGGGTGTCCATAAAGTTCGTGTGCACTTTAAAAAATTTATAACTTTATTTATATCTGCGATAGAAATAATCTGTAAAAAATATTATAAAGTTTCATGTATGTAGTTTTAAGTATAGTTATTGAATAATTTTTCACCACAAAATTCGTAACAATTTTTAGATAAGTAAAAAATAAGTAAAAAATATTTTCTTTTGTTTTTCAGAATCAATTTGATCCCATGGCTTCAATTGAGGAAAAAGTAAACTGTGTCCTTTGGTTTGCTGAATTGAAATCTACTATTGCTCTATAAAGAAAGTTTAGAATTGAATACAATAAAAAAGCGCCTCATAGGAACACCATTGTTAAATGGATGAAAAAATTTTAAGAGACAGGCTCTGTCCATGATAAACCACAGTCTGGAAGGCCATGTGTCAATGACGAAAGTGTTGCTTCCATAGAAGAATCCTTTACTGCAAGTCCAAGAAAGTCTGTAAGACGGGCATCATTGGAGCTCGGGCTGCCAAAGTCTACTGTGCATAAGATTCTGCGGGCAAAACTTCATATGAAAGCTTACAAAATTCAATTACATCAACAGTTGTTAGAAGAGGATTATTATGCACGGCTAACTTTCCGTCACCAGTTCAATGAAAAACTTTGCAATGATGATGCATTTGTGAATAATTTACTGTTTTCTGATGAAGCAACATTTCACATTAGTAGCAAGGTCAACAGGCATAATTGCCGAATTTGGGGAACTGAAAACCCAAATGAAACTGTTGAACTTGAAAGGGACTCTCTTAAAGTTAATGTGTGGTGTGCTTTGGGAATAAATCGAATCATAGGGCCATATTTTTTTTGAAGATCGTGTTATTAACAACTACTTAGATATATTGCAGAATTACTTTATTCCGCAATTTGAACAATTAAACTTGAAAGATGATACAGTGTTTCAACAAGATGGAGCTCCTTGTCACTTTGCTCGGTGTGTTAGACAGTTTCTAAATCATGAATTTCCTAATAAATGGATTGGAATGGGTGGACCATTTTATTGGCCTCCACGTTCGCCAGATTTGACTCCATTAGATTTGTTTTATGGGGACATGTGAAAACAATTGTGTATGCAACCAAACCTAGTTCATTGGAAGATTTGAAAGCTAGAATAACTAATGTGATTTCAGGCATTACTATAAATCATTTGGCAAATGTTTTTCGTGAACTGCAAAATCGTATTACCCTTTGTATTGCTAATGATGGAGGGCATGTGGAAAGTTAAATAAAGTTTCAATAAAAGCTTAAAAATATAGATTTACTTCTTTCAAATCCATTTTACAGATTATTTCTATTGCAAATACAAATAAAGTTATAAACTTTTTAAAGTGTATATATATATACATTTTTTAAAGTGCACACGGACTTCATGGACACCCTGTATATATATCTATGTATATATATATATATATATATATATATATATATATATATATATATGACTTTTATACCTTCAATTTCTTTCTTTACTGGCTGCTATATAAACTCCAAATAATTTGTTGAGCTTTGTATTATCCTGAGTCTTCTTTTAAGGAATTAATTTTATTCTCTCTTTTTATATATATATTTTTTTCAGGCATTGATTTTTTAATTTTATATATATATATATATATATGAGAGAGATGTTTTTTAATAAAAAGCTGAGATGCAAAGAGAGAAGATTTCACAACATGTAACTTGCTTACACATTCATTTGACTTTACATTAAGACTAGCAGGCAGCCCAGTGTTGCCTGGTCATAAAATATGCTTAAATATTATATTTTAATTCATGCAGATTTCGTTTTTATTATTATAGAGTCAAACTATCGATTATTATATTCTGCCTAACGTATAGAAGTGATTTCAAAAGTAAAAAAAAAAAAGATGACTTGACTTGTAAGCCATCAGAAAATCGAAACCAAAACCTATAGCACTCCAGCTTTATATCCTAAATACATACATATACAAAAATAAAAAATAAAAAAAAACATTGTTTAACTTTTAACTTTTGATTAGTACATGCTCATATAAAAAGAACAGGTATAGTCGACTTACGCCAGGTCACCTTACATTTAAACTTCTGCATGGAGGAATTCAATCACGCATCTCTGCTTCTGATGCACATCCATGACAAGGGTTGCTTTCTTAGAGTCTCATATCGTCATCAATATGTGCAACAGAGAGATGAAACTTTAATGTCATGAATGCATAAGTTCAGTCATAATAACAATGCAATTTGCATTCCATACAATGGAAAGGGAGCAAAAAGAAAAAAAAAAAGACGTCTTCTTGTCGATACAATGCACGAAAGTCTTTTTGCCTTTCTTTCTTCAACTTATAACAAATCCTCGTGTATTCGATATTATTTTCCCCCCGTCCGTTCTCATTCTAAGCTGTCCAATAAAAAAACTCCACTCAACGGCCTTGCTTTAGAATTCATCCCTTTCAACAGTTACCAAATGTGCACATATGCAAATTAATCGCATACGGTGTTCACCAATGAGCGACCTACAAAATTATGCTCATCTTTTCTTTCCCCCATTTTCTGCTGCTATTGTACAGACTAAGCAAACACGAGGTCGTTTGCGACAGTGATTTCCGTTACATCTGATTCATTCAAGCGGAATAAAAAAAGGAGGCATTACTTTTGGAACCCCCCTCCTCCCATTACAATTATGGAATTGTCCTGCCTTGATAGGGTTCAAAATAGACTTCGTGTCCTGGTGGGAGATGTCCTATCTCACAGAAGAGATGTTGCGAGTTTGTCTCTGCTTTATCGTTATTTTCATGGAAAGTGTTCGACTGAGCTTCAATCTATGCCCCCCCCCTCACCAAACTTTCACAAGAAACACTAGACTAGCTGAAAACATTATCAATAATTTTCCCCACTCTTTATCTGTGCCTAAACCTAAACATAGATTCCATGATCAAAGCTTCTTTCTTAGAACTGCACGCCTGTGGAATTGTCTTCCGTTTTCCCGCTTTCCAGCTGTCTATAATATGGCTGTCTTCAAGTCCAACGTGAACAAGTTTCTGATGAGCCGTTCCACTTAAGTTAACAAATTTACCGAACTTCCATTACTATTGATTACTATATTGTCCTTTTGACTACTCTACACTCTTTAACCCTTATCCTTGAGTGGCCGATCGGCCTTGATAAGTGGTGACGCCTATGTAAAAAAAAAAAAAAAAAGTAGTGCATTAGTTAAATGTTGCATTCAAAAACGAGATGCATTAGCCAACATGAAAGGCATTTATTAACACGACATGAGTAAAAGCGACGAATGGGTTTTGTCATCAGAATTGTGAACTTTAGTGCTCAGTGACCGTTTACATCGACATGCAAAACCTTGTATTACCTACTGCATCTTCCTCCTACCACCACTATTGTTTTTACACCTCAACTATTTAATATTGCCAATAATATGGAGAACCTGGATATAGTTTTGGATAACTCCTTCAATTTAATCTGATAGAAAACAAAGTCAGACGGGTTTCTACCTTTTTATTTATTAATTTATTCGTCCCCCGACAAAGGAGGAACTGGACCTAGTAATTCACTTCCGTTTTTCCGTTCACACTTTTCTCAATAACCACGCCTTGGATTTTTAAAAAAAATTTTAACAAATTTTAGTCATGGTGAAAGTAAATTTTTGCCAGAACGGATTTCCCGGGATAACTCTGGTTGCTCTCCTAGGGGATATTATAGGGGTAAAATTGCCCCCAAATCATTCATCTGTTCATTTACTCGCAATTTTCTCAATAATTACGCATTGAATTAAAAAAGTTTTTGCACAAACATTAGTCATGGTGAGAGTAAATTTTTGCTAGAACTGATTTTCCAGGATAACTTTGGTTGCCCTTCTATGGTGGGGGGGATTATAGGAATAAAATTGCTCCTAAATCATTCATCCGTTCATTTATTTGCAATTTTCTCAATAACTACGCATTGGATTTAAAAAAAAAATTGCACAAACATTAGTCATGATGAAAGTAAATTTTTCTACTCACAGAAGGGGACCCCACATGCTTGGCTTGTTTATTTTATTGAAATCGCTCCAGAAATATTTAGTGTACGATCGTTTCGAAAACGATATTCATTTTATTAAATTGACAATAATTATTGACAATAATTGACAAAGGTTTTGTCTTGGAATATAATCATCTCATCAACAAAAACAAATACAGGGGGGGGGAGGAGAAGTATAAGGCACCAAAATACCTTTTGAAACCGATTCATAATTTACAATTATCAATCTTTTTACTCAATATTAATATAGCTCTAGTATAAATATACCTATTGAGCTTTTTATATATCTACATTACTATGAGCAATGTTCTATTAAAGCATTAATACATAAAAAAAAAACAGGTCTAATTCCCTCTATAAAATATAAAAATATATATTTAATCTTAATTTACTGGGATCTAAAAAGCATGGTAGACCATGGAATACCAGACTTGAATACATAAAAGTGATAGAGTTGAACCAGATTGCATGGAAAGCAAACACAAGATGTCCAGTCACAGCCACCTTAAATACAAAAAAAAATTGAAGAAGAAGAAGAATGGTCGTTTTGTATTACAGCATATCAACCCTTTTGGGCTCATTTAATGCTGAATCCAGGAATTTTAGATAAAACTTTTGTATGCTTCAAGTTCTTTAGATCTTCAAATATAGAATGGTATTTTTAGAAGGCCGGAACAATGCAGGAATGTAGTCGCTGTGAGGAGATAAACAAATGAATATATGAATGATAAATAATTCAATTTTCTTTTTTATTTATTTATTTTTTTATATATATTTATTCATTTATCTACCTGAATTTTAACTGTGGTGGGTATTTTTTTTTTTTTTTTTTTTTTTTTTTTTACACGGTGATCACCACTTATCAAGGCCCGGAAGCCACTCAGGGATAAGGGTTATTGCAAGTACAGTACGTTAGTGTGGAGATTTAATGAAGTGTTTACTGAAGGGGGCGGTTCATCAGGAATTTGTTAACGTTGGACTTGAAGACATCCAGGTTGTAATCAGGTGGGAAGCAGGCAGACGGAACAGAGTTCCACAGGTGTGCACTTCTAAGAAAGAAGCCTTGTTCATGGAATCTACGTTTTGATTTAAGCACGGATAAAGAGTGGGGAAAATTTTTGACAGTGGATTCAGCTAAACGGGTGTTTTTTGTGAAAGATTGGCGGGGGGGGGGCCCAGAGATTGGAGCTCAGACAAGCACCTGCCATGAAAATAACGATAAAACAAGGACAGGCTCGCAACGTCTCTTCTGTGGGAGAGAGGTTGCAGGGTAGAGAAAAGGGTATCCCCCACTAAGCCACGAAGTCTATTTTGTACTCTGTCAAAGCAGGATAGGCTGATTTTAGCAGCTCCTGCCCAGATATTTATACCAGTCAGAGTTAAAATTCAGGTAGATAAATGAATATATGAATGATAAATAATTCAATATTTTTCTTTTTTATTTATTTATTTTTTAATATATATTTATTCATTTATCTACCGGAATTTAAACTGTGGGTATTTATACCAGCCAGAGTTAAAATTCAGGTAGATAAATGAATAAATATTAAAAATAAATACAAAAAGAAAAAAAATATTGATACATTTATTTATTTATCCTCTCACAACGGCTGTACCTTCCTGCATTGTTTTAGCCTTCTAAAAATACCTTTTATTCTCTAACAATGCTTCAAGCAAACTACACCATACTTCTTTATTCATGGTGTTTGGTTGTTTTGTAAATGAAAATTGTTTTGTTTTTTTTTGTTTTTGGACTTTTACAGAACATTTTACAGAGGGAAATGAAAAACAAAAAAATAAAAATAACATCAATATTTTAAGTCAAGTAGCCAATATCTTCAGACAGCCTGATTGAATAGCACCAGGAAAAAAAGTAGTAGGAGGAGGAGTAGGAGGAGGAAGAGATCTTAAGCTTTACCTTTACACCATTTCTTTCCAGCAGCAAATATGATTGTTAAAGGTAGCAAATATTCCAGAGTCCAGATTACTTACCTGTAAAAAAAAATAGAAGAAAGAAAAAGCATTACATTTTTTAATCAAATGAAAAATTAAAAAATTACATCCATTATACACTGGCTGTAACTAATCGGCATTAACCAGTTTGTTTTTTTTTTCTTGTTTTTTTGTTAACTATGGCATTTTTTTTTTTAATCAAATTATTTAAATAGAATTTTGAAAGTTAAATGTATTTATTAAGGCATCATTTGTTCAATAAATTATTAATTGGACCAAATTTTTATAAAACGATTTTGTTGTTAATGTTGCTTTGATCTTTATTCATTACAAGTTTTGGTTGTAATAGATTCAAAGCGTTCACTTTTTTTTTAATAAGTAGCAATTTGCCCCCCCCCCCCAACTTTAACGTCAAACATAACTATAAGGCCACTATTCGCCCATGTATGGAGTATTGCTGTCATATTTGGGCCGGTGCATCGGCTACTAGTCTCTCGCTCCTTGACAGGGTTCAAAAGAGAGTCACAAATCTGATAGGCCCTAAACTGGCATCTAAACTTCAGCCTCTGTCCCATCGTCGAAACGTTGCATCCCTCTGCCTGTTCTACAAGTATTATAATGGTGAATGCTCAGAAGAACTGCAAGCACTTGTGCCCCCACGACGTGAACACCCTCGACAGACCCGACAAGCTGCAAAATCCCACCCCCACACTGTAGAGATCCCTAGATGTAAAAGATCTTTCTACTCCAGTAGTTTCTTCCCCAGAACCGCTAGACTTTGGAATTCCATTCCAGGTCACTGTTTCCCCAACTGTACTGACATGCATAAGTTCAAGTGCAACGTGAACCAACATCTCGCTGCCCTAATCCCTACATAGTACCCCAGTAGATGTTTCCCCTGATAGTAGCCCCCTACACCAAAGTGGCAATGTGCCTTGTTTGGGGTGAAAATGTAAAAAAAAAAAAAAAAAAAAACTTCCAATTTGACAGCTCCTTTAAAATTTTCAAGGGCCACAATCTAATTTATTTCATTTTATTCCCCAACTATTACCAAAAAAAATTAAAATCGCTAACTTATTTACAAATAAACAGAAATGCTTTCTGGCAGATATAATTCCGTAATTGGGTGGCTCCCACTACAGCGCTAAAAGTTTACTCACACCTAAGAGTATCCTGTATCTCTACAAAGCCACCATTCGCGCATATATGAAGTATTGCTGGTGCATCTACTACTGGTCTCTCCCTCTGAGACGAGATCCAGAAAAGAGTTTTCAATCTAATGTCCCGCACTATCAACCAAACTCCAACCTCTGTCCCATCAATGCAATGTTGGGTCCCTGTGCCTGTTTTACAAGTACTTTAATGGAATGTGATCTGATGAACTATGAGTACTTGTGTCCCCTCGGAATACATACTCCTGACCAACCTGACAAGTAGCAAAGTCTCACTCTTTCACTGTTGAGGTTCATAGATGTCAGGAAGACTTTCATTCTAATAGTTTCTTCTCATGGACTGATAGATTTCAGAACTCCCTCCTTGTTTCCTTCATCCTTGAGTGTACCAACATGCAGAAGTTTAAATGTAAGGTGAACAAATATCTCGTTGTTCAACTCCCCACAATTCCCTGTTAGATATGATCCCAAATATTAGCCTCTTGTGTCCATATGCCTTGCTTTAGGTGAAAAGAGTTTTAAAAAAAGAATTAAAAAAAAAAAAAAAAATGAATTATCCTCATTCTCTCTGCCTTACCTTCTTTTATTGAAAATATTTTTGTAAGATAGTTTCACTAGTTTTTACTTTTTTTTTTTTATATAAATAATCGATTAATATAAACAAATAAATTTAAAAAAAAAAAATGGAAAATAATACGTAAGTTACGTACAGGCGAGAAACACACATACAGACATACCCAAGACATGGTAACAATTTCATTAATAAAAAGATTAAACTAATCAAACTTCACTGTTGGTTATTGTAAAAGCTAAAGCTTTGATGTCTGTTAATTTTCCTATTTACTTGCCTCCCCACGAGGGCAGAGTTAGATACGAGGTCGGTTTTTAATGTTGGGGAAAATCTAATTTTTTTTAATAAGCACAAAAGTGTCAATTTTAGCCATTTTAACCCGAAAGGCACCCCTAGGGATCCAACCAGAGTTTTCCTGGAAAATCCGTTCTATTACTTTTTTACTCATATCATGTTTAATGTTTGTGCAAAATTTCAAAAAATTCCAAGGCGTAGTTATTGATAAAAGTGCGAACAGACGAATAGATAAGGGTGAATTTACAAGTCCCTCCCCCTTTTGTCAGGGGACCAAAAAGTAATGTCAAATCTGTTAAATCCAGGATTGTAGCATAGAGGCTTCGTTCCAATGCGTTTTAGAGAATAACAGGTTTCCAAACAAATATAAGACATCTATTCCAACCACCACCAATCGACCAGAGCCAATCTCATCAGAATTTGACATAATCGATCATTTTGCGAAATATTTTACTTTAATTTTCATCCTTCTGCTTTAATATTGATGATACTCCCGCCAATTTCAATGTATGAAGTCCACCACAACAACCAAGTTGTTTGGAAATCCACACAGATGATTTCTTTTTATAGTGGTGAAGGCTTTGTGCAGAACCAACGACATTTCTTGGTACAACTGCTAATCTTAGCTGGTGCAATAGCTGCCAAAAGATAGAGTAGACCACAGGTTTTACATAAGAATTTTCCTTCTCATTGAATGTCTTAATGAATATTGACAGTGCATCTCTCCCAGCGGATTAAATGCGCCTCCAGATACCAAGCTGAAAATTTATGTCCCAGCACGGTACATACAATGCCTAGCATTCCCAAATGGTCACTCATGAGGTACTGGCCAGGTTCATCATTTCAATGTTGTTATGTCATATGCTTTAATATTAAACAAGCAGAGCATGTGGGACCCCCTCCATGAGTGAAAAGTTGACTTTCACCATGATTAACGTTTGTGCAAAATTTTAAAAAAGTCCAAGGCTTGGTTATTGAGAAAAGTGCAAACAAATAAACGGACGAATGATTGTGGTGATGGTGATGGAGGGCGGGGGCAATTTGCAATTTACCCATATAATGGCCCGGGATGGAGGGGGACCAGAGTTATCTTGGAAAATCTGTTCTAGCAAAAATTGACTTTCAGCATGAATAATGTTTGTGCAAATTTAAAAAAAAAAAAAAAAAAATCCAAGGTGTTTTTATTTTTTTTAATTTTTTTATTCTTACATTTTCACCCCAAACAAGACACATTGCCACTTTGGTGTAGAGGCTACGCTACTATCAGGGGCAGCAACTACTGGGGCACTATGTTGAGATTTGGGCAGCAAGATGTCGGTTCACGTTACACTTGAACTTCTGCATGTCAATACAGTTGGGGAAGCAGTTATTGAGAAAAGTGAGAACAAACAAATAGAAGTGAATTACTACGTCAAATCCCTCCTTTATTATGAGACTACTAACCTAAAAAGTGTTGATATGCCATAAAACTGCTGACAGCATTGGGAAACGTTAAAAATTTTCCCATTTGGTTGAACGAAGATGAATAGAACAAACAGAATAAAATAAACAAATTATGAAATTGCTTCTCACTTAAAAGCGCTGATTTCCACCAGGACAGCGAAAATTACAGTTGGTAAGAATTCACAACTGTCTGCCTCAGACGTTTCAAAAAAAAAAAAAAAAAAAAATGCATGATGAAAAAATGCTTAAAGCACAGTAAAAAAAAAAAATTAAATTAAAATTCTTTGTTTTATATAATGGTGCTGTTTTCAAAATAAACGAGCAAAACTTTTGTAGTTTTTCATCATATATTCGTCCATTAAAAAAATACAAATAAAATGTTGAAAAGTTGTTGAATTCACAGTCTTGAAAAAATACAAAATAATACGATAGCGTGTTATTTTGTGTGTCACACTTTTTTCTTCCGAGTGACCGGCGTTTAATTGTTATGACCTTCCATTTCTTGGAATAAATAATTTTACCAAGAATTCTTCCAAAGCGGCAAAACTAAAGCTGACTTGCCATGACACTATATATACAAATATATACAAATATATGCAAATTTGGGCATTTTTTTTGGGGGGGGGGTAGTTTCTTTTTTTTTTTTTTTTTTTTTACCAATTCTCATAAAATTTTAACCAAAGAATAGTATTATAATCTTCAAAAAGCCTGCAAATTTTCAACGAATAGAACCAAAGATATGAGCATTTCCATATTCAATTTAACTATGAGTATATATACATATATATATATACTAGCAAAAGTACCCGTCGTTGACTGGGTTCAAAAACAGCCTACAGAAAATAGACTCTGATTTATGAAAGTATGATAGATTATGAAAAGGAAGGGTTGTAAAGAGATAGCTCCGAATTTGGGGGTATCAAAACCAAAGCAAAATATGATGAAAGTAAAAATAAAATAGATAAACCCCATAATTTATTATACCATATATGTTCACATTGAAACACTTATCACAATATTCTGTAGATCTATATTAAAAAACCTTAAACTTTGTGACATATTTCCATTCTATGGAGGTCAGGCGCGAATGAACACCCCATAATTTTATTATACCATATTTCTTCAAACTGAAACATAATTTTTTTTTTTTTTTTTTACGCAGTGATCACCACTTATCAAGGCCCGGAAGCCACTCAGGGATAAGGGTTATTGCAAGTACATTACGTTAGTGTGGAGATTTGATGAAGTGTTTAATTAAGGGGGCGGTTCATTAGGAATTTGTTAACATTGGACTTGAAGACATCCAAGTTGTAGTCCGGAGGGAAGCAGGCAGACGGAACAGAGTTCCACAGGCGTGCAATTCTAAGAAAGAAGCTTTGTTCCTGGAATCCGCGTTTTGATTTAGGCACAGATATAGAGTGGGGGAAATTTTTCACAGTGGATTCAGCTAGACGTGTGTTTTTCGTGAAAGATTGGCAAAGTATACTTACGCAGATAGATAAAAGCCTTTATTAAAGTTTGTGCCTATTTCCATTCTATGGAGGCCAGGGGCAAACGCAGACCCCACAATTTTATTATACCATCCCTATTTAAGTTAAAACATACTTATCAAAGTATTCTTATGTACATCTATATCAAAAACACTTGTAAACGTTTTTTTTTTTAATTTTTAAATTTTTTTATTTCCATATTTTATGGACTAGGCACGAACGCAGACCCCACAATTTTAAGTAACCACTGTTCTGCCAGATCAAACATACCCATTCCTGGGTCTCGATACATATTCTATCATTATATGTAATCAGTTTTTTAAAATAGTCACGCATATAGGAGCCTATTCGTGACCAGACACATACATACATACACAGACATTCAGCTTTGTATTATATATATATATATATATATATATATATATATATATACATACACACACACACACACACAACAGCTTTTTTGACAATTTTATAAGTTCGAAATCTCAGCGACTATTAATCAGAATTTAACAAATGAAGCCTCGTTGGAAAGCTAATAACCTGAATTGTATAGTGGGCTATGAACATTTGCCCTTAAGGTCGCACATTAAGGGGATAATCTATCATCCAGAGCCTAGTTTTGGCACTCTTTTATTACCATAAAATGTTTCAATCAGTCATTTGTTTTCCTAGTTTTGCATATGAATTACAAAGTATCCGATTTTGTACTTATCAGTATATTATATTGGACCCAATATATAGTAATGATTTAAAAAGCTAAAAAAGAAAAAAAAATGACTTGTGCACCACCACTGAGAATCGAAACCAAAACGTTTAGCTTACGATTTACTTTTTCCCTTGATGTTAATGCCTGAGCTATGAAGACATGTTTGCTGCAAGGCTAAAAATTAAAACATGAACCAATAGCTATTACGTCATGCATGCATATTCATAATGCCGTCGTTTGACCTTCACCTGGCCAATTTCACTTTTTTAATTTTCACAATTTTGCACCAATTTCCCCAGTTAAAACCCAAATATAAAGTTTTGCATGGGTTCGAATACTCTATATATTAAGTTTCATGTCTGTAGACCAAAAGCCGACAGAGTAGATTGATAGTCAAAGTTTTTTAAATAAATATATATATATATATATATGAAATAAAATGGGGGTGGAAGGAATTTCATATCGTCGGATTTAATCCAGCTCAACAATCATATATATATATATATATATATGCATATATAAATATATATATAGAAAGAGGTTTGTGTTTACTATAACTTTTTACGCAAATATTACACAAGTATAAATCATGTAGAATATCTGCATGAATATAATTACACGTAATAGTTAGCTAAAGATGATCATCCCATAGGAAAACCAAAAAAATAGGGAATAATTTAAAACGAATGTTTAAAAGAATATGCAAATTAGCTAGATCTTTTACAGATGAATGCAATTCCACAACCCATATATAACAAAGTTGTATTTTCTTTTTAAATATCTTTGTTTTATCGTTATTTCCATGGCAGGTGCTCGTCTGAGCTCCAATCTCTGGTCCCCCCTCGCCAATCTTTTACAAAAAAACACCCGTTTAGCTGAAACCACTATCAAAAATTTTCCCCACTCTTTATCTGTGCCTAAATCAAAGCGTAGATTACATGAACAAAGCTTCTTTCTTAGAACTGCACGCCTGTGGAACTCTGTTCCGTCTGCCTGCTTCCCACCTGACTACAACCTGGATGTCTTCAAGTCCAACATAAACAAATTCCTGATGAACTGCCCCCTTAAGTAGACACTTTATTAAATCTCCACACTAATGTACTGTACATGCATTAATCCTTATCCCTGAGTGGCTTCCGGGCCTTGATAAGTGGTGACCATCTTGTAAAAAAAAAAAGAAAAAGAAAAAAAAAGAAAAAAGGGTTTTTATGAATATCAATACTCAAAAAAAGAAAAAAAAATTAGGTAGCCATACTAGTAAGGAAAAAAGTAAAAAGAAAAAAATGTCTTTTTTTATACAAAGTTTATAAAATAATAAACGTATAATATTTTGTTTTCTATTTTTGTAAACATAATGCAAGTTGGATTTGTTTCATTTGATGTTTCATAAAAAAAAAAAAACGACCAATAAAAAAATGATAAGACAATCTTTTCACATCAAATTTACCATTTACAAAAACATAAGTAGGTCGAGATTATGTTAACTACTATGAATTTCAGTAGTGTCACATTAAGTACACAACGAACGGAGATGAACCCAGTGCATCTGGCGTGATTAATGTGAAAGTTCAGGAGTCAGCCCTCCAGATAAAACAGGCTAGAGGCAGATGGAAATTGCATCATGTTTGACAGAGTTTTTAATTAATTTGTCGTGAGAAAGCAGACGATCCAGACGTACACACAATGTAGGGACGTAAGTAGATCTCTTCAAGACTGTCTATTTATCGACCAAATTTAAATTAAGTAAGGATATTAAGTAAGAAGAAATTAATTTTAGCTTATTTTTTATAAGGAAGAAATTTTTGGTCTCTCCCTTTTGAACGTATCTCTCTCCCCAATAAAACCTTTAAAACGGCCAATAAGTCTACTTGTGTTCCCATACACGAGTTTCATCTGCACTATCAATAATTTTACCCACTCTTTATCTGTGCCTAAACCTAAATGTAGATTCCATGAACAAAGCTTCTTTCCTAGAATTGCACACCTGTGAAACTCTCTTCCCTTTGCCTGCTTTTCAACTAACTACAATATGGTCGTCTTCAAGTCTAACATAAACAAGTTCTTGATGAGTCGTTCCCCTTAAGTAATGCAAATTACCAAATTTCCACTACTAACGATTACTACGATACTGTCCCATTGACTACTGTACAATCTTTAACCCCTATTCTCGAGTGGCCTCTGGGCCTTGATAAGTGGTGATTCCTTTGTAAAAAAAAATAAAATGTGTTAAACAGCCGATCATAGTCACTAGACAATACAAGGAACGACCACATGAAAAAGCAATGATCAAGAAGACGAGACCACATACGTATGTAAAACAGAAAAACTTTTATTTAATTCACATGCCTCCCTGCAATGACTTACTCCACAATACATTGTAGTCTACATTGCACTGTAGAGAAACTACTCTTTATTTGATAAAATTATTTTTTTTTTTTAAATATAATGGCTTGAACTAAAGTCTAAAATGCAAAAGTCAAGTATCATGATTCAATTGTGCTCTAATCAGTATCATTCATATTGAACACGTCCCTGTCATATAAAAAAATCTACTGTTGAGTTTTTATGCAAGGTCTTTCTGCTTGTGTGATAATAAAACTTCTCAAATGCACTTTTGATGTTAGGCTGTATAAGGTGTTGACTTTAGTCAAAGTCGCCTGTTCCTTCTTCAGTTAAATTTATCAATTATCGATACTTATCAAAGATATTCCAATACAAAATCTATCTACGAACACTGCCAGACACATAAAGTACTTTTAGGAGTCCATAGGGACCAAACTCACAAACAATGTTCCTTTTATATAATAGTAGAAGATTAATTTATCATATTTGGGTTTTACGTCGGTTTTACATGCTGGCACGTGATGGTATTTAGAAATTGACTTCCAGGCGAACCTATCTCTGGTCAGAATTGTAGTTATTCCTCTTCCATTCTTTGAGAGAAGGAGGGCGGGAGGCCTGTTTTAGTCATGGTCGACAACCTTCCTAATAACAGGTTTGCAAACTTCAGCCACTATGTCAAAAATCGAAACACATCACTTTATAAAAGAAAAGAAAAAAAAAGAAAACAGGGGGGGGGAGAAAAAAAAGAAAGAAAATAAAAAATAGAAGAAAAAGGAAAAGAAAAAAAAAGAATAAAAAAAGAAAGAAATTCAAACCAGACGCCAGCCTAAAAAACAATACATTTGTCTCCTCCTTTCATAACTTGCTTTCACAGCAAACCAAGAGCTTAACGCAAAATTCTTTTGTGATAATGATGTATATATTTGCGAGTGATTTTTTTCCAAGTGACGACTAGAAATAATAAAACGCTCATCTTTTGGTGATTTTTTCTTTTTTTTTTTCCACGGACAATCTTCCAAAGCTAATTAATTACTAAGTGAAAAATGTCTTTTCAACTATTACTATTTTAAGCATTCCGGCATATTTCTGGAGGCATTTCATTCTTGCATTACTTCCCCTGTTTTCTAGGCGGTGATAGGTGATTTGGCGTCCCCGACGAAACATCATCTAACAGATATTTTAATTGAAGAAATTCATCACATTCTTAGACGAATTATTAGTATTATTTTTATGTCTTCCAATCATATAAATAAATAAATAAATAAAAAAATAAAATAAAAAATAAAAGACGGCAAAAACGAATTATTGCGGTTAGCGAGAAAATGACGATAAGGAACAAACCGTAGTTTATTACGCTGAATTTTGATCCAACACCTTCGATTAAATTTCAATTTTATTGCTTCTAGCCCACCATTACAACAATCATGAAAGTTTAAAAGAAACGAATTCGGGGAAAATTAAACACCAAAGAGGAAAAGAAATCCCATATTTTTCAACAATATCAACGTTCCAGTGAAATACAGAAAGACTGAAAAGAAATGATAACGTGTCATAAAAAACAAAACATTATAAACATTTATTTATTTTGTATAAAAACCCCTATATTTTGGAGTCAGAAATAAAATATATCAGAATTTAAAAAAGTGGTAAATTGTCAATTACTAATCTCACCCAATAGCACATATGTACTCGCCACTGGAATGAAGATACCATATTCTAAAAATCAGGTGGGTTTGGTCAATAACTTCTCTATTTGGTTAGTAAACGGAAGTATTTAGTTGTAAAAGATCAACTAGGGATACATTTATCCGTAGAGCTCTGCTTTAAGTCTTGACCTCCAAATCGACCAGCTGTTACACAAAATTGAC
Organism: Euprymna scolopes; assembly: GCF_053919585.1. Lineage (NCBI taxonomy): Eukaryota > Metazoa > Mollusca > Cephalopoda > Sepiida > Sepiolidae > Euprymna > Euprymna scolopes. The sequence goes on from NC_136512.1 coordinate 88,962,123, forward strand.
AAGATATTTCAAAAGGGCAGATTGGGAATCCACGAGAGAACACATCAGAAACAAAAAAGTAAAACTTTTATCGGCTAACCGAATAGGCTAAAGTGGGCGTTGAAGTATGTGTTCTAATGCGAAAATTCTATAGCAAGCCCCACTCTCTGCAATGGTTCAATTATTCAACCTGTTCAGCTGATATTGCTCATAGGCAGCAAGCATTCTACTGATGTAACTGTGAAAAATCAACTACAAAGAGACAGACTTATAGCATCAAGAAATCATGGTAAGACTGTAATAGTTGCAGATATGCAGCATCCGATACCTCTACAAAGGCATCGACCACTCATGCACATATTACATCTGGATCAGTGCACCAATGACTAGTCTCTCTCTCTCTCTCTCTCTCTCTCTCTCTCTCTCTCTCTCTCTCTCTAACAAAGTCTCTAATCTAATAAGTTTACATTTTCTGTCAAGTTCCAGGCAAGGTTGCCCACCCCTACGCAATCTCTTTCCTTTAATAATTACAAGGAAACCTTCTCAACTACGAATAGCTATGGCTAATGATTCGTGATAACTCTTGGGTGTGCCCCAGGGGCTCTTTTAAACACTCAACTTTTGGGACTATTTCATCATATTTGTCCAAAATTTCCTGCGTATGTCTATTTAGCAGTTTTGCATGGTGCTGAATTCAAATATGTTAAGGCCTTGGGGACTTTGGGGGGAGGGGGGCAAATGATGGACTTGGTCATTTCTTTTTTTGCATGGTGCAGAACTCAAATTTACATATGGTACGGCCTAAAAGTGTACCTTTGTTCATTTTCAACAGGATTTGACGTCCCCTAGGGACTTTGGGGGCTAAATGTGGGGGGGGGGGCAAATGCTGAACTTAGTCATTTTTTTTATGCCTCGTTTAATGTGCACTCATGGGGGACCATGTGTGCTTCACTTTTTTAAAAGAAATTATTCAAATAAACTAAGAAGAGAAATTGAAAATGTCAAATGATGAGTTTTTATTGCCCAACAAAACCAAACCTGAATGGAAGTTTACAAAACAATTCCAATGTTGTTTTTTGGAGTTAGACGTTAGAGAATATGATCACGTTTGAGACGTGGGTGACGTCATAACCATAGCAAAAAGTCACATGTGGCGGGAGGACGAGGAATAAAGATCTTATCTTAAAACCTGAAACAGCGAGTTGCAGTTCTTTCCTATTCTTTGTCTCCTTTGCGACTGAGTCTACAACGTGTTGGGTTCCGAGTGTCTGCATGTTAACGCATGTGTGAATGTGTGTGACGTTACAGAAGATTGTTTAAAACAAACACAAAAGTTCGAATTACGTTCTTTTTGCAATTAACCTTAAAAATAATGGACATCAGAAAAGTAAACATTTGCTAAAAATCTGTGTTTGTTGTTTTGGCACTTCTGCAGTATACGGACGACAGTCATCTTTTGAGGGCGATAATTTCAATTTCATTTTGGTCAAATAACACAGCAAATAAGTAACAAACAAGATTTCTTTTCCGAACACAAAAATAATTGACCACAGCATATTATTTTCATTGTTTTAACTCTCGGGTATCTGACATATTTAGACACAATCAACCGAGAACCACATCACTCTACATAAAAACATAAGATATCAATGAATATATACCTGAGAATCAAAACAAGGAAAAAAATATGCTGTTGTCACGGCCCTAGTCATCACTGGACAATTTCTAAGGACATTTAACAACCGAAGTCAAAATGATTGACAGTGAAGGAGATAATACAAAAAGAAAACGTAATAACTTTACTGAGTACTTACAACATAAAAGAGTTAACAAAGGGAGGTAATTAGAGTTATTAAACTTGTGAAATACTTCTAACATGGAAAAAAAAATAGTGAAAACACATTCTGCTCAAAAGTAACAACTTTGATCATTCGTCCTTTAAAAACAATTCAAAGCTAAGAGAAAAGAAAAACCAATGGTGGATGTGATTATAAACATTTAAAAAACAAAAAAAACAAAAACAACAACTTGAATCGCGAACTTTCCTTTTTTTTTTTTTTTAAACCAAAAGAAAAGGAAAACCGAGATAGGCCAGACGAGGTGTTATTACGTCGTCCGGACATGTAGCTAATTAAAGGAGACTTTCAGGTGCTTCTTGACAGTCAACCAGCCATAACAAAAGTGCTTTAGTTTTTTTTTTTTTTTTTTTTTTTTAAATAGTCCAATTGTGAGTCTGGCTAAAACAATTGTCTTAAACTCTTATGATCTGGAAGCATTTCAAGAACACTTATGTTTTACGTTTTTGTTTATTTTTACTTTTTATTACACAACGTTATTTTTGAAAACATTTGAGAAAAATCAAGACATCGGTTTAACGCTTTATTCAATGATACACGCCTGTTCAGATGTGGATGGAGTTGGCTAGAAATGAGTTCATTGTGTTCCGCGTCAAGGCAGTTCATTCATGCCAATTAACAGAGTACTCGGCATACTTCAAGCCAATCCTGGTTAAGAATACGAAAACATGGTTTGGGAATGGGGGGGGGAGGTCGCAGCCACCAGTGTACCCATTTTTTTATGGAAATCGCCTGAGACAAAGCATGAAACCACTTGATGTAAGGAGCTAACAAGAACTAAAGATGATTATCGCAAAGACAGGAAATTCCTATTGACTTTAGTCTTGGAAAAAAAAAAAGTCTGTAGGAAGGATTGGTTTGGTTGTCCTTGTTTTACGGCATATCAACCCTTTTCAGGTTATTTAATGTCGAATCCAGTGATTTTGAAGAAAATATTTTTAATAGAATATATTTGTTTTTTTTTTTGTTTTGTTTTTTTTGTTTTTTTTCAAGTCGGTTTCTATTTAACCCATAGTTGGGACCCTAACAGGTACTACCACTCTGGGTCAGAGTGGACCTGGTAGCAATGGCAATTAAAGAGTGGCTCCACATTCCCCAAAGCCTGCAAGATGGGACCTCACCATCGGATATAGTTTAAGGTCATATCCAGGACCTGTAGGAAGGAAGAAAACAGTGATCAGGAAGAGAGTTCCACAATCTTCCAGTTCTTGTAAAAAAATCTATTGGAATTAGAATGAGGTATTAAAACAGGTGATGGAGACCACTAGACCAACGATTCAAACAAACTGGAACAAAGGAAGCAGGGAATAATTCAGACAATCCTGAGGAACACATGACATAATATTTATAGAAAAGGCCGTGAAAAATGTAACCAATTTCGATAGATCTAACCAAAAGAGATCTTTTTCATATAACTTCGGAATGCAAGCTGTTTGTGTAACAGAAAAATTCTTACGCCAAACCATTATTCAGCACTTTACAACAACAGAATAATCCATGAAATATATGACTGCTACAAGTTCTTTACATCGCCTTGAAAATATTTAATTGCAAATGGACACATTAATTCGATATTAAACTTAATATCTAAAAATTATGCAACAAGAATTATACCAACCGACTTGCGTACACGGAGTTGGTTGTTCTCTATATGTTTGAGTGTATGAAAAAAAAAAAATCTTGTCAACTTGTAAACTCTGTCTGCTGCTTAATAACTATAATATATACGGCATAAACACGTTGACACACCGGTTTTAATTGGATCGCCAAAGTTAAGCAACGTTAAGCCTGGTCACTACAGGAGGGTGACTATTTGAAAATACCAGGTGCTGTATATAGGAGGACGTTGCCAACTCTCTGTAAGAACTGCAGAAATAAAGTTATCATCTGCCCTAACCAGGATATACACACAATTGGAGCCCACTTGCGATTTTGATATTCCCTGGATACCTCTTCCCTTGGGGGAAACTAGTTTAACCTGCCTTGGCCAAGTCAAACTTTTTCGATCGATATCTCCACAATATTCTATCATTTGATTCACCAATCCCAATTGTGCAGTAAACCGAAATAAAACCGACAAAAAACTCAACAACTGAAATAAGTTCAAATCTTAAGCAATCAACCCATTGAAATGACAGCTTCACCACATGATTGAGAACAGAACTTCCGACAAGGGAGGTGGTTGTTTCGTTGCGACAACATGTGCAGATTAGCAGGTTTTATTTATTTAATTTTTTTCTTTTTTGGAGCAAGGATACACAGGGAGTTCTATTTGATTCCTGTGAAACGTCGGGTGTGCCTCAAAGGGATTTAGACTAATCCATGCTGAGTACATCCTTGGATTCTGTAAATAAAATAGAAACCAATACAAATGATAATATATTTTGTCAGCGAGCTTCACTACATAATTGACAACAAAACTTTCAGCGTGGAGGGGGGGAGTGGTTTGTTTCATTGTGTTAATAAGTAAGGATTAGCAGGTTACTTTTTCACAATTTTCACACATACAGTACCTGCTCAGATGGGTTTTACTTTCGACACAAAAACCAACATATGAGTTTGGTCCTGTACAGTTCTAGAAGGTCCATACTCCCAGGCTTTGCGTTCTCACCCTTTGAAGATAGGATTAGTTTATTGCTAATCGTCTGAGATATCTCTACCAGGTAATACCAGTGGAGCTGCCCAGGAATTTTTTGTAGACCATACTGCTCTTCTTCTCGGACATTGGCTTTTTAATTTCTTTCCGTCTCTTGTGTCACATCGTTCCATTGTAGGAGAAAGATAAATAATACCAGTACCTGGTATTCTCAAATGATCACTCATTTTTTATTGCCTATGCTCAATGTTGCTTAACTTTAGTGAACTAACGAGAATCAGTGGGTCAATGTGATTAATGTCGTATATATTTAATTATTATTATATATTTGAAATAAACTAATGATTATCGTGAAAGCAATCAATATTCATAGTGAATCTAAATTTTGTTAGCAAGCTAATCAACCAATGCCTGAAGGATAAAAAGAAAAAGAAAAACGTATCGAGACGCAATTCCAATATCAAATTTGATTACTTCTAATTTAAGTCGTATTAGAACATTGCTAAAATAAGATACAATCAATAAGAAAGATCTTTTATATGAAAACTATTTTCGAAATAAACTCGACAATGGAAAGCGATATTCAAGGAATATTTTTAGCTAATATCTAAAATCTTCGTATATTATTTTTATTCTTTTTTTTTTTTTTTTTTTTTACATATTCTTTTCATTTTATAAGTTATAGACTTTCTTTATATTAAAGCTATTCCAAGATGATTGGCAAAATATGCTTTTAACACGAATCATTAAAAAAAAAATTAAAGACTACAAAAATGACACCATTCACATCTTACATAATTGTTTGACTTCAATGAATTGACTAAGAAAATGTTGTTGTTTTTTTTATTTGTTATTTTAGTGTAAAAACAAACAGAGCATGCGAGGTCCCCCTTCATGAGTGAATAAATCCGTCTGGCAAAAATTTACTTTCATCATGACTAATGTTTGTGAAAAAATTTTTTTTTAATTCAAGGCGTAGTTATTGAGAAAAGTGCGTACAAATGAACAGGTGAACGATTTACGGGTAATTTTACCCCCTATAGTGGCCCCTAGTGATGCAACCTGAGTTATCCCAGAAAATCCGTTCTGGCAAAAATTTACTTTTACCATGACTAATGTTTGTGCAAAAATTTTTTAAAATCCAAGACATGGTTATTAAGAAAAGTATGAACAGATGAATGAGAGTGAATTACTAGGTCCAACCCTCCTTTGTCAGGGGGACCAAAAAAAAAAAAAAATGGAGGATCATCTTTTTTTTTTTTTAATGAAAATCAGATTGTGAATTGGGCATGTTTTATTTGAGTTCTGTTACAGCCATTGCCTAACTTTCACTTTTTTGTTTGTTTGTCCATCGCTTCTAACAATGATCATGTAGTTGTTTTGTGGGGTCAGAGATGGCTCGTCAGTCCGATCCAAACTCGGAAATATCACTCGCATGTAAGGCATCTGTGGGATGATTCTGCACCATAGGTACAGATGCTGATTGTTCCATCTTTTCAAATGTTTTCTTTTGTAATCTTCAATGCTTGCAGATTCAGTAATTATGACTTCCTGTGGTTTGCAGTATGCCAGAAACATCCGTTTTGAGATTGGTTTGTATTCAGACTTGTGGTAAAACCTAACTGTTTGAAGGACACCGTCAAGCTATTCTTGAACCATTTCCACTGTCCAAGGTTTTGTTTTTTTTTGCCTTAGAACAGTTCTCCATTAAGGAGCCGTTTTGGGAGTCTTGAATCTGTGGATCCAGTAATGGCTTGTCAGTCTAATCTGAGCTCTGAAGTATCTCCCGCGTGTTAGACACCTGTAAGATCATTCCATAGTAGAGATGCTGACTGTTCTGTTTTTTCTAAAAGTATGTTTCCCCTTGCATTCTTCAATGCATACAAATTGTAGCCCCTTCATAGTTTGTGGTGCACCAAGAACATCTGTCTTGGACAAGGTTTTCCCATGAGTCAGAATACAAACCAAACTGTTTGAGGGAGACCTACAGATTATCCTTGAACCGTTTCCGCTGTCCTCCTCCTACGGTTCTTTTTCCTTTGGACAGCTCACCATAAAAGAGCTGTTTTGGGAGCCTTGAAACTGACATATGGCATATATGACCGGCACAACGAACCTGGCACTGCTATAACATGGTGTGCATTGACGGGGGGGGGGTGCTAAACCCCCTGTCTGCCTGTCTGTTATCCGGTCTTGCCACTTGATTTTCTATCAATCTTTGGTGGCAGGTTATGTGGAAATGGTTCCGCTTTGTGGCATGTCTGGCATCTCATCTTTATGAAAAACAACTTTCATCCCCTGAGTTATAGGTTAAATAACGGGTTTTTATTTCTCTCCCATCGCAAGAAATGTGACACTAAGTTTGGAAAATGGGTTTGAAAAGTCAGCAACCCACCCCTTGATGAGGAGCACTGTAACCTGCTAAAAGTGCCTGGACAGCCCTGTTAGTATTTCTCGATAGGGGTGCCTCAGGCGATTAACAATCAACTCCTTCTCAAAGAGTGAAGGCAAAGCAGGGAAGGGTGGACCTCCTAGAACTACACAGGACTAACTCTACACTGTAATCAACAGGGAACAGGTCATTACAAGAATGGTCTAATCTTTGTTGATTTTGGTGCCAAAGCAGTTTGGCCTTCAAGAATTGTATTTGGCCTTTTACAAAGTGTAACGCATGGACTAAGGAAGGAAGGAACAAGCAGAATATTATATAGATTAGATGATCATTATTGTAATGGGGTAAGAAAGGAAGTTGTAGTAATTTCGATGTGTAGTGGTCCTTCACTGAAGAAAGTCAGCAAAACCTCATGTAATTATGTAAAAAAAAAGGGGACATTCGAAAGAAACAAGGCAAAAAAAAAAAATCAAACATTGCCTGCCAAGAGGTACTGGACTGAACAAGTAAACTAAAGATTGTCTCTTACAATATAATTTTATTATTTGTATTGAACTATGTAGCACAATATTACTTTCGGAGTACTTATCAGTACTTATTAATTTATCGTATTTGAGTCAGTTCAATATTAAAAAAACAATGGACATTATTTTCATAGAAATGTTAATAAACTCATATTTGCTGCATATCATTCGTTTTTCTATCAAAAAAAAAAAAAATCCGCTTTATCAAAACATTTTTGTTGATTAATAATATTTCTCAAAATTTCCATGGATCCAACTAGTTTGCAATATTATTTGGGTTGTTCGAACTACTGTTCTCACCTTGATTATTATTCTCACAACGTTTCGGCCGATGTAACCTCCGAGTTAGTCATTTGTTGTGTCTTTTTTTTTTCACAATACGTTAATCCTGAGGTGACGATATTACTGCCATCCTCTTTTTTTTTTCAAGGTCTGTACATCATCTGCTGCCTCGTATTCACCCAATCTACACACGAGGGCCGGAACTAACACAAAGTTGAGTCTCAGTGTGAGGCAGACTACGACCTTCATTAAAACAGGCCTGCTCAACAAGTCTCATTTATCTGTTGACGTCAACTGCACATAAACATGCCGCTTTAAACGGAACGGCTACACACTTCATATTACAAAATGTTGTAGATATGCAATAGACATCATAAGGACCTAGACAAGGTTCAAAAGAGAGTTGCCAACCTGATAGGTCCTGAACTGTCATCTAAGCTTCAGCCTCTGTCCCATCGACGAAATGTCGCATCCCTCTGCCTGTTCTACAAGTATTTCGATGGTGAATGCTCTGACGAACTGCAAGCACTTGTGCCCCCTCGACGTAAGTACCCCCGACAAACCCGACAAGCAGCAACCCCACCACTTCACAGTTGAGATCCCTAGATGTAAGAGAGCTTTCTACTCCAGTAGTTTCTTCCCCAGAACTGTTGGACTTTGGAATTCCCTTCAGAGTTCCTGCTTCCCCAACTGTACTGACATGCAGAAGTTTAAGTCTAACGTGAACCGACATCTTGCTGCCCAACTCCCCACATAGTACCCCTGTAGCTTATGTTCCTGATAGTAGCCCCCTACAGCAAAGTGGCAATGTGCCTTGTTTGGGGTGAAATTGCAATAAAAATTGTTTGGGGTGAAATTGCAATAAAAAATTTTTTTAAATGGTTTCAATGGCCATGGTATATATATCGGGTATTTAAAAATATTTTTAATTGAATAAACCTAAGGTGTTTCGATCGTTCAGATAAATGGAATAAAACATTTGCATTAAATGGAGGAGGGTCAGTATTTGTAAAGGACATCCACAACTAAAACAATGTTATACTTTATTTTTTATTATTTAGATTATTTACACTAATAGTATCATGTTGGTTATTAGTTTTATATTTTGATCGATGTAACCTCCGACCTTCTTCAAGTGCATTTTTTTTTTTTACTTTTTTTTTTTTTTTTTTTTTACATTTTTTTTTTTAATGGAAACTTTTATTTAATCCAGCGGATAGATTGATTTTGTTCTGTCAACCATGACTGGGTAAATGTCTTAATTGTTATTTTTTATGGTTATCATCTCAAATAGAAATTGAACTTTCAATCACTATTTATGGAAGATTGAATTAAATAACTTTCCTTGGATAAAGTATTATGACGAATCCAACGATTAACCTGAATGCTTGGTTTAGAGAAATTTGCTTGAGAAAAAAAAAAAACAATTCGATAAGAAAATAATTGAAAATGATTTTTATTATTTAGATTATTTACACTAATAGTATCATCTTGGTTGTTAGTTTTATATTTCGATCGATGTAACCCTTGACCTTCTTCAGGTGCATTTTTTATTTAACTTTGGAATTTTTAACTGAAACCTTTATTTGATTCACCGGATAGATTGATCTTGTTCTGTCAACCATGACAAAATAGATGTCTTAATTATTGTTATTTTTTGTGGTTAACACCTAAGGTAGGGATTGAACCTTCAATCACTATTTATGCAAGATTAGTGGGGATACCCGTCGTTGGTCGGATATGGAGAAATTTTAGGGTAGGGTATTGAGCAAGGAGTCCTAAAATTAAAAAAAAAAAAACATTGACTAACCACCCTAAAAAAAAATTGAAAATAGCAGCACAAAAAAAAAAAAAAAAAAAAAAAAAAAAATTTAAAGTAGCAGGCAGGCTCGAACCTGTAATGCTAAGATGAAAAGGAAATAAAAAAAAAAGCAAACAGCTTTGTTGCCGCACATATCACGATAAATGACGTTGGTAGCATTCAAAATGAGACTAGTCATTGCAAGGCATATGATGACTTTGCAGAAATGTCGATGAAAGAAGTGACCCCTCCTTGTAAAAAACGGCCCAGTTGAAGGTGAAAGAATGAATGATTTTGGCCAATTTTTGGATATTTGTCGTCCGAGAGGCTGAGCTTTCAAACGATACCAATTTCATCAGTGTTGGTTGTGTGTATCGAAAGTTTTAGCGCAACATACAAACATACATTCACACACACTAACTGACGTTTGTGATTTATATTATAGATTGAACAACTTTCCTCGGATAAAATATTACGACGAATCCAATGAGGAGGATTATTAACCTGAATCCTCTTTTTAAAGAAATTTACTTGAGAAAAAAATAAAAAAATTTGATAAGTAAATAAAATGTAATAAAAACAGTTTATTTTCACACTTTTAACTATTTAAAACTAGCAAGCCTACCGGCATTACCCGGAATTTTGACTAAGAAAATAGAACAGTTAAAAAAAAAAAAAAGAAAGAATTATCTCTTATTCTACACATCCTTAGTAATTTTTTTTTTTCTTTTAACAATTACTTCCTTTCTCTGAACGTTTTTCATTCTCTCTCTCATTCATGTGCAAACTTAAAACTGGCAAGCCGACCTTCTTTTGTAAAAGACGTGTTCAGTTTGCTGGGCATTGCACATGCGCCACAGATGAACTTGTTTCATCATTTGTAGTGTGGAGGCACCCATCATCCCACAATTGGTCACGAAAGTTAACATTTCCAGATAGAATACGAGATACATTCATCTCCAAGGAAGATCTTGGGTGCTATGACAGATAGGGAATACTGCAAGGGTGTAGTGATGATGATGACTCTCTCGAACGTCTGCCCGACGTCACTTCCACTTTTCTCACTCAATATTGTCACAAAATCCATGCTTATTTGTCAAAGGGTGGTCGCAAAACCTATTTGCGACCGCTTGTAGAGTGCATATCCTGTTTACCACTCCATGTTAGACACACCTGGACAGAATAATTATATGGAGACTTACCGAGAGTATCAACCTTAGTTTGCAAGAGACGGGTTCAGTTTGCTGGGCATTGCGCACGTGCCACAGATGAACTTGTTTCATCATTTGTCCTGTGAACGCACCCATCATCTCACAATTGGTCACGAAAGTTAACTTTTCCAGATAGGATACAACGAGATAAATTTATCTCCAAGGAAGATCTTTTGGGTGCTATGACAGATAGGGAATACTGGAAGGATGTAGGGAGTTCAATCTCAGCTGAGACCACAAAATGATGATGGCTGTGAACATACATTCAACGGATCTACAGCGAATCAAAATTAAGATCCGCAAAGATAGTTTCAATTCATTGCGTTGTGGACAAAATGTTCATCTTATAAAATCAGGTCTCCGAACTTATCCCTTGGCCTTTTCGTTAGTTTGCTGGGCATTGCACACGTGCGACAGATGAACTTGTTTCATCATTTGTACTGTGAACGCACCCATCATCTCACAATTGGTCACGAAAGTTAACTTTTTCAGATAGGATACAACTTTCCATTTTCGCCTAAATTTGGGTCTGTATTGGTTTGATAGAAAGTTTGCGGATTTTTTGGGGTTTTTTTTTAGATGAAGCTTGACAAAACTTTCTATTAAACCAAAACAGACCCGAATTTAGGCGAAAAATGGAAAGGACTTGATACTTTCAGGAACAGAAAGAACTGCATCTCAGAAGACCAAGATAACAAAAAAAAAAAAAAGTATGGTGAACTTTAACGCGTATATATGCACGCACAGAGTTAAAAACTACAACACGCATTGGAGCAAGACACACATAGCAACACTGCCTAAAACTTTAGACAAAGGCGACGGATTTTCACGAGATTGGTATTATTTTGAAGCTCGATGTCTCGGGCAACAAATATCGAAAAATTGACCACAAACATTAATTCCATAACCCTCAACTGGGAAGTTTTCTACAAGCAGGGGTCGATTTTTGCAAGCCATTTTTGTAAGGCATCATATTGGTTTGATTGACTTTGCCTAATTTTAATGCTCCAAACTTACGGTCACGTCATGGAGTAGCGGTAAGATGTAAGATTTTCTTTTTTTTTTTTCTTTTCCACCTTAACGTCATGGGTTCAAGCCTGCCTGCCTACTACCACTTTTTTTTTTTTTTTTGCTCAACACACATCTTCAAACACCCGGGCAACACCAGGCACCCAGGCTAGTTATATAAAAAAAGAAGACAGAACATGTCACGAATATAAAAAGGAAGATACAAAATGTAACATTTATGATTGCAATAAAAGTAAAATAAAGGATCAGGTAATTTTTTTTATATCTGGTTTCATATCATACACAAACATTTTTTATAATTAGAGAAAAATAAAGAAAATCTGTCAAACGTAAAAGTAATCAGAGTTGCCTCCCTTACTTCATCTTTTAACAGCATCATTGGATGATGAAAGAACAAAAAAATTCATACGTTTCAAAAAAAAGCTTTTGAACAATGGTCACATTTTGGGGTGCGTTTCCAGACCCCGCCCCTCCCCCTCCTATTAAAAAACAAAAATAAAAGAAAAATCTGTGTGATGGACGTATTCCTGTAACGAAAAGAAAACATTGTACATCGAAAATCATAAATTGATCGAGTAGTTTTATTTTTTTTAAGAAGAAAATCAAGAGACGATCTCACGACACAATCTTTAAAACAATCTCAAGGAAGAAGGGAGATAATTTCAAATTTTTTAAATTTTAGAAAGCTGTTTTTGACATGGGGGGGAGAAGCATTGAAAAAAAAATCGCTTAAAAAAGATTTTCTTTATAAAGAATAAAACCACTTGATCAATTTATGTGATTTTTGGAATATGATATTTTCTTTATGTCATGGATGTGTACATCATATAGATCTTTCTTTATATCTGTTTTCTAATATAAAGGGAATTCTGGACAAGGACGCATTTTTCTTTACAAAAATTGACAAATATAGAAACAGTTTATCAGGGCTGTGGAGTCGGAGTCAGGGTCAGAATAAATTTGTTGCTTTAAAAGTCAGAGTTAAATTTTTTTTTTTTAATTTAATTTCAAAAGTTGATTTTAAAAAAAATATCAATATTTTTTTTTTGTCATTTGGAGTAAAACTTTTTTTTAATGAATTTTTTAGACTCCATTCATTAAAAGCAATGAAAAAGTGGAATTCACAGATCTGTGAAAAATATGACTATTCTATCTCGAATCAAAACGTTACAAATAATCTGAATTCGATATGCCATCATCAGCCAGTGTCTAGTCAGCACAGATCATGACGAACAGTCCAGGTTTGTCTGTTCTATTCTTTGTATTTACACAGGCACGAGGGCCACATTTTATATACAGCACCCAGATTCACCAAGTGGTCATCCAAGCTCATAGCTGGGGGCTGGTTCATGAGCACTAGGGTGAATCTGTCCACCAGCATATGTATATATATATATATATATATATATATATATATATATATATGCATGCATGCACATATGGCATAATAAAAGCCAAGGTACGTTCAAGGATGGAATACTGTTGCCACATCTGGGCAGGAGCTGCTAAAAACAGCCTATTCTGCCTTGACAGAGTACAAAATAGACTTCATGGCTTAGTGGGGGATGTCCTTTTCTCTTCCCTGCAACCTCTCTCCCACAGAAGAGACGTAGCGAGCCTGTCTTTGTTTTATCGTTACTTCCATGACAGGTGCTCGTCTGAGCTCCAATCCCTGGTCCGCCCTGACCAATCTTTTACGAAAAACACCCGTCTAGCTGAAACCACTGTCAAAAATTTTCCCCACTCTTTAACTGTGCCAAAACCAAAATGTACATTCCATGAACAAAGCTTCTTTCTTAGAAGTGCACACCTGTGGAACTCTCTTCCGTCTGCCTATTTCCCACCTAACTACAACTTGGAGGTCTTCAAGTCCAACATAAACAAATTCCTGATAAATCGCCCCTTTAAGTAAGACACTTTATCAAATCTCCAATACTAACGATTACTACGATACTATCCCATTGATTACTGTACACTCAATAACCCTTACCCCGAGTGGCTTCTGGGCCTTGATAAGTGGTGACTTACATGTAAAAAAAAAAAAAAAAAAATCCCATTAGACTACCGAAGTTAAGCAATGTTCAGCCTAGTCAGTATTAGATGAGTTACCATTTGGGAATACTGTACGTATGAAGAGGTCAACATCTCCCTGCAAAAATCTAACGTCGTCCCTCTGATGAAGATATATTAGTAAGTGAGGACTGCTTGTACATTTGATATTCCCATGAAACTTCTTCCTTTGGAGTAAGTCGTTTCAACCCAGCTATGGTGAATGCTGCTTCGGTACGGTAGGGAGGAATAAGATTTCTTATGATTGGAGTAAAAATGTTTAAAAATTTTTACAGTTATATTTGAAACGCTGAAGTCAAATTGGGCATTTCGGTTACAACTCCACGGCCTTGAAATACACAAAAATATATATATATATATATATATATATATATATATATATATATGAAAAAAAAAATATATATATATATATGAATAAAAATAAATGTAAAGCCTGCTTCCTTTAGTGATGCAAAACAACTTAGAAGTTAAAAAAAAATCAATTAATCTTGCGTGAATGTTAAAATTCAACAGGTGCTTTTTCAAAATATTTTAAAAAGGCCTTTTTTTGCAACATAGAAAATGGAAAGATAACATTTCCTCCTCATCTTGCCACGTAAGCAAAAGTGATGGAATTTACAATAAAGCGGTGCAAAAAAAAAAAAAAAAATTGGACCAACTAAAACAAAACAAAATGTCAGTGAAGCTTTTTTTTTTTGTTTGTTTGTTTTTCTTTGTGAAAAAAATAAAATAAATAAAATAAAATAATTATTAATATTCAAAATGGTGAAGTGGAACCTTACCATTGGTGATTCTTTGTGAAAATATCTGAAATTGCGAAGATTTTTGGTTACTTTATATAACGATTTGTAAATGTCTCACGTAAAAAAAAAAAAAAAAATTAATTATTGATTTTTTTTTCTTACCATTTAACTCGAGATCTTAAGATGCAAAAAAAAGGTTGAATAGTCGAAAGATATAAAAAAAAAAATTTTTTTCTAACGCACACATATAAACACACAAACATACACACACAGAGAACTTGAATGCCTACTACACACTCTCCTTGAGTGTCTAAGGTCTCTCTGTACAATGGTTTGCCAGAACAACTTAGCATAAAGATATTTTTCCCTAGAAGTAAACCCTGACCAAATATTCAAAATCACATTCAGTATTCGCTGTCCAAATAAGATCTCCTCACTATGGCTAACCCACATTAGCTTTTACGAGAAATGTTGCACCTTCTCCAAGTGATGTTATCTTAAGTAACTGCACTAAGCTGGATACTCCACCAGACTAGATAAATTCTTGTCCTAGAATCCAGTAAGACCAAGAGACTAAAATGAAAGATATACTACAACGTATGAAAATGGTTTATAGGGGAGAACAAAACCATGTTCTCAATTTCTTGACTAACGGAGGGTTTGAGAGATAAAGAAGTTTAATGGAACATTCAAATATCTATGTATCTCATATAGAGTTTAAGTGTTAGCCTCAGGTAGTGGGGCCTCTTGATTTCTGAGAACTTCGACTGAAGTAAAATAAAATTTTTAAAAAGTCACCAATCTCCGCAATGAGCATTATGATATACCTCAGAACCTTTAATTTACTCCTGCAACCAGAGCTTAGACCATGCGGCTGCAGTGGGCCCCGCGCTTTCATAAGACCTACACTGATTAATTTTTTGTTTCAAAGCCTTAATTTTCAATTATTTTCCATATCCCTACCTACACAGGGCCCTGCACAATCAGTTTTGCATAGGACTCCATTATAGCTAAGGCCAGCCCTGCCTAAAACAGAGGGAGAACTATGCGGCACCGCATGAAACCATGCAGCAACAATGCAACAATTTAAAGATAGATTTAAACAGATGCTAAACTACTGTGTCATCTTCTTCTCTGTATATTTCTATCATATTTTCTCTACATGGCATTGAAGCACAATTGTTTTACCTTTTGCCACATAAAATGAATCGAAAAACCAGACTGCTATATGAAACAAACCTAAAAAAAAAAGTGCTCTCATAATTGGTGCAATTGTCCTGAATTACCATGGCCTCGGTAGAGGAGAGTGTGAAGAATTTTTTTTTTTAAATCAGGAAGACTTGAACACAACATGCTCACTGAAACTCTGAAAGAATTTAATATTATACCAACAGACCTAATGAAAAAAAATATATTTAGAAAATACCTAGACAAAATCTATGGAAGGCCAATTCAAAAGTACAGATAACAGATAATTAAAAAAAAAAAAAATGCACTCGGATGTCAATTTAACTCAAAGAACTCAAATGTTAGGCTATGAAGGAGAAATTCAGGAATTTTTGTCAAATTCAGAAATCTGCGCTGAATTTTAAGGCAAAACTCTTTATTTAATCCATGGAGTTAGCATGTTCTTGTTCCATCAGCCATTATTGGATAAAAGTCCTAATTCATAATTGTATTTTGAGTGCCGTATGCACTGAGGATTGAACCTTCAACCTCCAGAAGAGTGAAACTTACAACTGAATTTTACCAAGTACTGAATCCACTATGATTACAAATTACTTAGGATATCTATCCATGGCTGATGGAATAAGAAGAGGAAGAGGAGAAGAGAGGAATGTAAAGAAAAAAGGGGAGAGAAAAAAGAAAGGGGAGAGAGAAAAAGAGAGATGGGGAAGAAAAAAGGAGAGGGGGAGAAAGGAGAGAAAAAGGAGAAAGAGAGGGGGATAGGAGAGAGAGAGAGGGGAGAGAAAAAGAGGAGAGAGGGAGGAGAGAGAAAGAGAAAAGGAGGAGTGGGGAAAGAAAAGGAGGAGTGGGAAGAGAAAGGGGAGAGAAAAAGAAGAGGGGGAGAGAAAAAGAGAAGAGGGGAGAGAAAAAGAGAAGAGGGGAGAGAAAAAGAGAAGGTAGACTAATGAGAAACAGAAAGGATAAAAGAAAGGAAAAGAGTGAGAACCCGTCAAGAACAAACATTAATCAGAAGAATAGATGTTCATCTCACAGAAACGAACAATTTGCTCTGAATGTCCAACAGGTACGACGAACATAATCGACTGACGGCGCTTTCTTTGGTTAGTCAACATTTAATGGCGGTAACAGTCGAGGAGAAAGGGAGACAATTACGTCAACAATCGAATCGGTATTTTTTAAGAATCTTGTAGAACAACAACAACAACAAATGTTCTGCACTCAAGAGACTGGGCTGATGACAAACATTGAATGGATAACTTTTTGAATGACAATCAAATTTGACTGTGAACAGACGTTCTGAAGATTGTCAGTGCTTTGCAAGCAGAATAAACAATATATTGTCTCGCCAAATCTCCTGCAGCAGATGTCTCCCTGATTTCTACTTTCGTTTTCACGCTCACATGCCCCTATTCTGAATTCGTAGCAGTGGACCGATATCAGTGGACTTGTTTGTTTTGTTTTTCTACGAAAACGATCATTAACAATGTTTTTTTGTTTTTTGTTTTTTTTATATTTAACATATTTCAAACTGATATAAACTATTGCACAATAAAAAAAATTAAATTAAAACAAAAATCATTTTTCTTATTTCGAATTATTTAGTCAAGTAAAAATGCCATTTTTTTTGGCTTGATTACTAAATTTAAAAACTATGTTTTTCACTGTGTTTTCTAAGGTACAGTCAGGTCTTGTTGCTTTCTTTTTTATTTTGTCTGGAACTTTGTGCTTTTCAGATTATTTTGTTGTGTATATATATATATATATATATATATATATTTTTTTTTTTTTTTTTTTTTTTTTTTTTTGCTGGATATTTTTTTTGGCTCCCCACGAGGGCAGGACTGGACATAAGGTCGGTTTTTAAGGTGGTGAAAATCCAGTTCTCCAAAAAGAGGCACTCTAGACAGGAACAAAAATTAAAATTGTCTCAGACTAGAAAAATTTTTCCTCCACTGACCGAAGACAGAAAAGGTGAAGTATAGCATCAGAACAGATACTACACTGTGATCTTGTTTATATATTTTATTGAGAAAGAAAAAATTGAACATAAAAAACGTACAAAAAATTCAATTCAACAAAATTAGGCACAAGGCCCTACAAGAAATTGGGAGGGGGAGGGTACAGGGTCTTTTTGACTATGTAACAGATGAGACTTTGAAGTCTTACTCTTGACTGGCAACATTTACCAAAATACCTCAATCACTCTGTGGATCCTAATCTAACTAATACCCCAGCGTTCAATGTAAAATTTAACTATGTACAATTTGTATATTCATTTCTGTATGTTGTGTGTGCATTTTTTTTTTTTTTTTTTTTTTTGTGTGTGTGTGTGTATGTGTGAGAAAATAAAGTTCGATTTCATTAGAAAGAGTTCTTGAATTAATTGGCATAAAATGTTCGTGGAGTGGGAAAAACTAATGAAAGTGTTCATTTCAAAAATAAAGAAAAAACTACTAATGTGTTGTTAGTAAGACCCCCCTGTACTATTCTATGTGGCTAGATCCCCCACTGTTTTCCGGGGAACCGAAAACAAGCAGAGCATCCCTAATGGGGTTTGGGGAAGTCGCCTTAATGGAGGTGGGAGAAAATAAAGCAACGGATGGAGGGGGTAGGAAGGTGACCTCTGAGTAGGGGGATGACCGGGGGCATCAGAAAATAAAGATGAGGAGCAGGGGGGTTGGGCAGACTCAGAGGTTCTCTAATACCAAAAAATAAAATCAGGAACAGGATCTCATTTGTACCACCAGTCAAGAGTTACTTTACTGAACTTATAATGCTAACCTAGGCGGGATGGGTTCCGTAGGACCCAGCACCGCCCATGCCATGCCTAAGGAGGGAACACGTATTGAAACTTGGCTCCTCGACGGATGCACAAACTAGTGCTGTGCACCCACCTCTTGTCAAATTCCACTCTAGGCAACCTCTTCCAATCGCATCTGATCTTTACTTTAAGCAAATGTTTAAAGTAAACGATCAGATCCCGATCCGGAACAGATGTCCCTTCGTGGACCAACTTGAGGCGCGCGATCCAAATGGTCATGCGCGCTACTGCTAGGATCGCCAGGAAAACCAAACTTTCCTCCCTGGGGAACGGCGGCTCCATGTTGTACACAAAAGTTCCTACGTCGAGATCGAGCAGACACTCGGCATCGATGCGAGCTGTTACCCCCTCGACATACTTTAATAGGGGCTGTATCCGGCTGCAACTAAAAAACGCGTGCTCGATTGTTTCGGGCTCGCGTTCGTCACAGCACGGACAGAAGCGACTGGTATGTTCTTTATACCGGAAAAGTACGTCGAAGAGGGGCAGCGCATTTCGGACCAGTCGCCAAGTCAGGGAGAATTCCGAGTTATTCAGAACCTCCCGTCCCGGCGCCCAACGCCATTGAGAACGGACAACCTCCATCGACCATCCCATCCGCCTACAAAGTGGATCCTTCGCGGTCCCCTCCACTAAATCCCGATACAGTTTCTTCCTTGGCTGATCGAGGACATTGGTCCCCGGCAAAGCTCTAAGAGCGGTTCGGCATTCGGAGAAGAACTTGGACTCCCCCTTCGGTCTACGACGACCTTCTACCGAAGGGTTGGGTTTGAGATTGGGAAACGAGTTCTCAACCACAGGGACCCAAGGAGCGTCTCCTTCAAGCGAACGACTCAGGAAAGCCAATCTCTCGGCGTTTCTATGACACAAGAGACTGGGCTGACCCAGGCCTCCCTCGCTCGGATTTTGAACACAGACCTCTCTGCAGACATAATGCTTACCCTCGTTCCACAAAAGTGAATCGAGGCGCCCTTGTAAGCGGGTTAGTCGTTCTGCAGGGAGAGGAAGTACAGACAAACGGTAAAGGATGAGCGGAAAGACGTATGTAGCACACGCCTCCGCCCGACCCTTTAAGGACAATTTCCTTCCAATCCAAGTCTTTACTGACGATTTGACCTTAGACTGTACTTCCGACCAATTCTTTTCCAGCTGAAGTCCCGGTCCAAACCAGACACCGAGAATGCGGACCGGTCCATCGGTCCAGCTGAAAATACCTGGAAGCGAGTTTACCCCGGTCCAGGCCCCCAACCGCAGGCCAACAGACTTGCTACGGTTGAAGATGGCCCCTGTTACTTCTTCGTATCGAGCGAGCGCCTCGACCACCGCTTGAACGTCCGTGAGGCAAGACACGAACACGGTGACGTCATCGGCGAACGCGGAAACCCTGGCTCGTGTGCCTCCAGGGAGAGCTATTCCGCGCAGGACTGGTGTAGCCGCCTCGTCCCTTAACTTGCGAAGGAGGGGTTCCAACGCCAGGACATACAACAGAGGCGACAGCGGACAACCCTGTCGCACCGACCGAGAGACAGCGAATGACTCCGACAGCTTACCGTTGATCTGCACCGCTACCGTCGGCCTGTCATACAGAACAAAGATCCACTTGCGGAAGTCCGGATTAAATCCGGCGGCCTCTAACACAGATCCTAGGAACCGATGGTCGACCCTATCGAATGCCTTGGACTGATCCAAACTGATCAGCGCGGCTTCGGCGTCGTCTTCTGTCCCCTCTATGATCGAGCGTATCAAGTGCAAATTGTCTTGAATCGATCTCCCCTTCACAGCATAAGTCTGGTCCGGTTCGATCAAGTCAGTGATGACAACCTGCAAGCGATTCGCAAGAATCTTTGCCAAAATCTTTAACTCTGTGTTTAGCAGAGTCAAGGGCCTAAAATCATCAAAGTTTTCCCTCCCACCATGCCGTTGACCTTTCCTCAGCAATGTGATCACACCCTTGGTCACCTGTCCAGGGATGGAACCCTGGGCAAACCAATGGTTGAACATATCCTTCAGAATAGGGACCAACATGGGCGACAGCCTCAAGTAAAACTCGTAGGGTAAACCATCAAGCCCCGGGGATTTGTTATAGCCGACCTGCTTCAACGCAGTAATGACCTCATGTTCAGTAATAAGACCATCACAGCTAGCCGCCCGAGCCGCCGTGAGGCGGGGCGAGTCAGCCAAATAGCTGCCAAACTCATCAACCCTGAGTCCGGGTAGTTGGGTGAAGCGCACCGATAGATGCTCCCGAAACCCCTCGTAGATCTCCCGAGTCGATACTAAGGGGTGTCCTTCCAGGTTATGTACTTTACGAATGTACCCATCCGAACCACGCCTTAAAGCAGCCTTACGCTCAACAGCGTCAACATTCACAGCCTCGTTAGAAACTTTCTTTAACCTAGCCCTAACTACTTAACCTTCATACCGCTCGCTAGCCAAGCGGTTGAGATCTTGTTTAGCTAGTGCTAACTCTAGGGGGTCCCCCCCCTCCACCGCCCGGGTCAGCTTATCCTCTAAACGCTTCTTTGCCTTAGCCTTATCTATCGCGAGGCGTTGGCTATACTGGACAGAGAAGCGCCTAATTTTGGCCTTGAGACTAACCCACCACTTACTCCCTGTAACCGCCCCCACTAAAGCCCGCTGAATTAGCTCAGTGACCTTCAACCGGTAGTCCTCCAGCTCCAACAAGGTGCTGTTGAACTTCCAGTATCCGGCCAGTTTAGGCCTAGCACTTAAGCTCAAACGGGCCATAACAAGTTTATGGTCCGAGTGTCCTAGCAAGTGGAACGTGGGGCAAGATAGGAAGTCTACATCGCCTCTTCTGACTAACATCCGATCCAAGTAAGTGCTTGGATGGGAAGGCACTACAGGATGCCACGTCCACATCTCCCGCCCCGGATGATCCAGACGAAATCTGTCGACGAGATCGCACGAGGCCATCAGGTCAGACAGACTGCTGTCACACCACGCCGACCCGCTAGTCCCCCCGACCTTATCTATTTTGGGATCAAGGATTGCATTCCAATCCCCCATTAAAACTAACCGTTCCGGATCCACTAAGAAGCCCTCCAACCGTCGAAAAAAGGTTGCCCTCTCTACAGCAGCATTGGGAGCATAAACAGCAACAATCCGAAAAACACTACAATTAACAGCAACATCAACAACAAGCGCCCGCCCGTCCTCGCCTGCGTGAACAACATTCACCGACGCTGACAGGGTGCGACTCACTAGCAAGGAGATTCCACGACTATAGGTATTGCCATATGCTGAGTAGACATCGTAATCGTTTACCAGCACCTGACAATCCGCGTCACAAACAAAGTGGGTCTCCTGGATAGCGGCAATATCTACCTTGAGGGACACCAAGTCTCTCACAACGCGCGAGGCCTTGCTTCGACACCTGATGCCCCTCACATTCAATGTAGCCAAGTTCAAAGACATGATCACTTACCTCAAGCACTGTCACAGACGGGTCTGAAATCCTGGGCAGTGAGGACATGGCAGGCCTGGCCAAGTCTTGGTCCGAAGGCCAAATACTGGATTATGTAACAATTTATTTTTATTTATTTATTTTTTTTTTACAAGGTGATCACCACTTATCAAGGCCCGGAAGCCACTCAGGGATAAGGGTTATATATATATTAAACAGAAAGTTAAATTCAGTTTTTACAATATTTTTGTTTATAAATTGTTAAATAAAGTTAAATTCAGTTTTTACAATATTTTTGTTAATAAATTGTAAGGTAATTTGCTAGAATAACTTTTTTAATTTAGTAATAAAATAAAAAACTGAATTTTTACTGGATTAAATAATTCAAAATAAATTATTGTTTTAATTTAAATATATTTATTGTGCAATAATTTCAGTTTGAAATCTGTTAAACATAAAAATATGTTAAACATACAAAAAACATCTTTTGGAAATCGGGCACGATTATTAATATTATACGACGTGAAATTTATTTTGTGTATGAGAACCAAAGAGAAAATATAACATATGAGGAAATATCTGGAATCAAGTCTCCCCTTGCTGTTATTTCAAATCATTTGAAACCATAGCAGCAAGTTTTAGTCTCCCCTCTATCAAGGTCAGAGGTTTTGGAGAAATGTCAGGTATTTTGTAATTCATATGCAAAACTAGGAAATGACTATGATTGAAATATTTTATGGCAGTAAAAAGTGCCAAAAATAGGCTCTGGATGATGTCTGATCCCGTATTGTGCGACCTTAAGGGCAAATGTCACATAGTCCACTACACAATTCAGGTCATTACCTTTCCAATGAGCCTTCATTTTTTAAATTCTGATCAATAGTCGCTGAGATTTCGAACTTATAAATTTGCCAAAAAATGTGGTGTGTACATATATGTGTGTGTGTGTGTGTGTGTGTGTGTGTGTGTGTGTGTGTGTGTGTATACACCACTTTTTTTGGCAATTTTATACACACACACACACACACACACACACACACTCGTAGCCAAATTGAATATTTAAATGCCCACATTTTTGGTTTTATGAAACGAAACTACATGAAAATTTGCAGGTTTTTTGAAGATTATGATACCATTCTATGGTTAAAATTTTACGACAATTGGTAAAAAAAAAGAATCTACATTTTTCAACCAATAAAATATGCCCAAATTTACGTACATTTGTATATATAGTGTCCTGCAGGCTAGCTTCAGCTTTGTGGCTCCGGTTGCCTCCCTGTGGCCTTGTCAGGCTATTAATATATATATATATATTAGTGAAGTAAGCATAAAAATAAACAAACATAAGCAGGCGATTTGGCCTATTTCGTTTGGATGAATTTCCCGAGAAAATGTTTAAATTTAAAATGTATCGAGAAAAACGACAAAATATAGAAGCAAACAGTTGCATGAACGTCAATGTGACGCAATTCAATTAAAGCGGATGAACTTTGGCGGGTGCGCAGTGCATTCTGGGAATGATGAGCGAGAATTAGATTTCCGTAATGATTCATAATTAGATCGTTCTACAACAAACACGTATGGATAGAAAAATAAATATGTCGGCTCAGCACATCCTATGATAACAAAAACAGCAACAACCAGACTCCACAATATACATCATTGACATCTTTTAAAAATGTTATCAATATAAACTAGAAAGGTACCCGTCCCAGGACAGACAAAGTTAATTCCATAGATAGAGCGATTTTGCCCCACTTTTATGCTTTCTTACCAAGGTTTCAGAGTGCAGTCTACTTTACTATTTTATTCATAGCTGGGAAATCGGATATATGGGTTCGTACGTTTCCTATGGATATTAGTAAAGTGATAATCTAGCACTGACAAGATTCGAACCTGACATACTGAGTTTACAGCCAATGCCAGCAACCACTACATCACCGCCACATATGCATATGTGTACATATAGTAGCTTCCTTCAGTCTTGACAGACTATGGATACCCACTTTAAGGGTACCTGTGTGGAATTTTTGTGGCAAGAGTCGTGCAATCTCCAACCACACCTCCCCTAAATCGACATTGTTAAATACCAGTGGCAAGTGGAGGTTCAAGACGACTGGAAACAATGCCGAGATAAGCCGAGAGCACAGACAATGCCTAGAATTCACAAATGGTCACTCATCTGATACTAGCCAAGCTCAACATTGCTTAAACAGTGATCTGACGAGAATCGGTGGCAACGTGATTATGCATACATATAGATGCGCACACGCACACACACACACAGTTATATAGTCTATGGTGTCTTTTCATCACCCGACATTTCATCACACAACTATTAATCACTAGACATTTAATTACGATTTTTCATCACGTGGATACTTAATCACATCGAGACATTTAATCACTTGGGGATTTCCAAAAGCGCTTGAAGGGTATTATTTTTTTTTCACCACATTATATTTGTCTACTTTTCGGAATCCTTTAACATGATTCTTCATAATTGTACATCCATTTTTGCAGAACTATTGTGCTCATCTTTATAGTTGTTGTTTATACAACGAACTATTTGCAGGAGCTTGTTTACATTTTTTAATGAAAAATAAATTAATTAAAATAAATGTTTATTATTTATTTGTTTAAAAAGTTTTTTAAAAAGTGGCTGATATTTATTTTAAGCAAACAGCTAGCCTCTCCTCTAACCTTTGCATGATTGGCAGGGAGGGGGGGGAGACAGTTTTGCCCTATGGATTTTAATCTCTTGTAAAAAATAACCCCAAAATTGTCAAAGGGGCTAAAAATTCAACGTAATAAAAACGTAACATAAATAACATTAATACAGAAATAAATTTTATTTTTTCCTTGGGGAGGTGATTAAGTGTCTCGATGGCGAGTGATTAAGTGTCCACCCGACGGGAAAAACGTTATTAAATGTCTACTGATTATATGTCCGTGATTAATAGTCGGGTGATTAAATGTCAGATGATGAAATGTCGGTAAACCATATTCTATACCTTTTATTGTTTATTCCAATAAATTGTTTCCATGTTACTGAATTTTTTAGATGAGTATTGATAATTTGTATTATTTGGATTATACGGACTACTGTTCTCATCTTGAGTGTTATTTGCAGAACGTTTCGGTCGATGTAACCTTCGATCTTCTTCAGGTGTATTTTGTATTAGCTCAAGAATCTGTCAAAAATTTTTCTGCCAATATCAGGAATCTCTATAGAATTTCAAATGGAACCTTTTATTTCATCCAAGGCAGTAGCAGCATGGTCTCGTTCTGTCAGCGCAGACCGGGTAAAAGTTCTAAGTAATTCGCAATTCTATTTTTTTGAATATCACTTGCACTGAGAATTGATCCTTCAACTTCCAGAAGGGTGTAACTTTCAACTGAATTTTACTAAGTGTTTTATTCGTTACATCATGGGTCGTTTCAAAATGTTGTGAAAATAACAATCAAAATGATGACAATAGTTTTTATAATCCAAATGCTACAAAATCGTTTTCATATTAAATCTGTTAATATTATCCTTTCAAACTATCAAAAAAAAAAAAAAAAGCTTTAAAAAGTGCTGGGTGCTGGTTTAAAACGTAGGAGACATTTTAGAAAAAGAGAAATTAAAGTCAAATGTTTTAACCGATTTCATGCTAAGCAAAATTATTGGACAAAACTCAAAAAAGTAAAATTAAATGACATTTGCTTCAAGAACGAGGAGGGCAATTTTATCCAAAATGTCTAAGAGATTCAAGTTCTCTATTGAGATAGAAATTTATTCATGAAACTTACTATAGGTTGATTTCTTAAATATTACACTTCCATTTTCTTTTATGGAAATCGCTTTAGACAAAGCATGCAGCCACTTAATGTATGGAGTTCAAAAAAAAAAAAAAAGAAAAAAAAAGGTCAATAACTAACCAACAATAAGGATAGATTCTGACTCAGAAAGCAGCAATTTTTCGCCCTTTGTCAGAAACATAGCTAATGGAATGTTAAAACTACAAAACAAAATCAGGGAAGCAAATGTTACGAGGCTATCAAAAGTAAACCTAAGGTCCACTTACCACTCTCATTTCATGCAAAGCTAAATTATTGAACAAAACCACAAAAAGTAAAATAAAAAAAAATTTACTTCAAGAATAAAGATTCAAGCTCTCCATCGTGATAGAAATTTTGTGTTAAAATTTGATATAAAAGATTTTGTACAAAATAATTGCTGATTTGAGTAGTTCCTGTTTGCTTACTTCACCACAAGGGTAAAGTTAGACAAAAGGTAGGTTTTTAATGTGTGTTTACTCTGGATTGGGGCAAATTACAAATGGAGGACAGAGTTAAGTGGCACATGACCGATTAGAAATATAAACCTGGTGATTGATTAGGGGGAAACTCAGGTCAAGAGAGGATCAAGTCTCAATATCTGATCAAAGATATTTACAAAGACTCAAGAATTAAAAGGGGATCATAATCCGATGATATGATGGATCAATCATGACAAAGGCAACATCCAGCAGTGCATTTTAAACGTAGGCTTAAGTAATTCAAGTTTGACAATGACAAAAAAATAGGGATTAAATGAATCCCGAGTGGAGATTATAATTTAGCCATAGAAAGAGAAGTAACGGTTTGAAAACATTTGAGAAAAATCAAGACAACATTTGCTTAACGCTTTAATTCAATGATACACGCCTGTACAGATGTGAATGGAGCTGGCTAGAAATGAGTTCATTGTGTCCTGCGTCGAGGCAGTTCATCTATGCCAATTAACAAACAGAGTCCTCAGAATACTTCAAGCCAATCCTGGTTGCTCTGTAACTTACAGTCAAGAACACCAAAACATAGTATGGGAATGGGCGGGGGGTAGCCACCAGTGTACTCATTTTCTTTTATATGGAAATCGCCTGAGACAAAGCATGAAGCCACTTGATATAAGGAGCTAACAAGAACGGAAGATGATCATCACAAAGAAAGATGCCTATTGATCTTAGTCTTGAAAAGACCAAAGTTAAGGGTAGGAGGAAAACAGTGAGCAGGAAGAGAGTTCTACAATCTTGCAGTTTTGGGCTAAAAGCTACTGGAATAGAAAGTTGTATTACAATGACGTATTAAAACAACAAAACTGATGGGGACCACTAGACAAACGAATCAAATGAGCTGGAACAAAGGAAGCAGGAAATAGATCAGACAAATTCCGAAATATACATGCCATAACAATATTTATATAAAAAAAGACTGAGACTAGCAACATCACGTCTGTGAGAGAGAGGTTGCAATGAAGAAGGTTAAATGTTCAAATCCACATCTTCAGTTTCAAAAGAATTTAAAGGTCTGATTTTGACATATTTTAAGTTTTGCTTAGAAATTCTATGAATTTGACTACTCAACGACTGTTGATCAGAGGCGAGACGTCGTTCACTCAGAGACCTTCTCAGAAGTTGGCTTTGCTGCTTTAGACATCGTTCTGAAACCTATAATCTTTCAGAAAAAAAAAATCAAGATTCTAAGCTGAAGACATCGATCTGCATTGTCAAATCAGATCATAAACTCGGGTTATGCCGTGATATTTATGTCCATCAGTGGAATCAAAAATGGAACGCAATTTTGGTTAAGAAAACTTACATCCAGCAATATGGAATGTTATAGAATTGGTGAGAAAAACTTGATGCACCTCCACGCCTCCAGATGATAGGAAACGAAATCTACCCCTCAGTGGGGTGATGACAAACTGGACCCACCTCCCAGGTGATGGCAAACTTGATCCACCTCCAAGGTGATGGCAAACTGGACCCACCTCCAAGGTGATGGCAAACTGGACCCACCTCCCAGGTGATGGTAAACTGGACCCACCTCCCAGGTGATGGTAAACTGGACCCACCTCCCAGGTGATAGCAAACTGGACCCACCTCCCAGATTTACCCCACTTCGGGGTGATAGCAAATTACTAGAATATCTCAAAGATGAACTATAACATTGTTTTTCATAGAATATCAATAATTATTACAACAGGATTCGAAAGCACAGATTTTTCAACATTTCAGTAATATTTTATAGAAAAGGCAACAATTATTAAATTTAAATAGAAGAAAACGATGATAATAAATTTCATTAAAAAAAAACCTACCATCTTTTTAAAAAAAATAAAATATCACAAAAAATATGAAATGAAAAACTAGAAAAGATTTTGTTTATTTAAAAGATGAAAATGTTATTTCAAACTATTACCAAAGAAAATTGCATTTTTGAATAACTTCAAAACAAACCAATTCAATGCAGATTTTAGACATATTCACGACTACCGTTGCAATCAATATTTCAATTTACGTAACGTTTGACTGAATAGATTTTTTTAAACATCATATATAAAAAAAACATAACTTCAAAGCGTCAGTCATTTCAAATACAGTACATTAAAAAATAAATATATATACAGCATAATGATTTTATTTACTTATATATTTTAAAAAAATATATAGCATTATGATTTTATTTACTGCCTGAAAGTGTGTTTGACGCGATTGTAAAATCAGATGAACAGTCAAGTGAGAGAAGCAATGAAAGAAATCTGAGACATAAAGTAAATATGGGGGAGGGGCGACTTTGCTGGTCGTAAAATACGCTTAAATATATTTTCATTCATGCAGATTTCATATTTATTATTACAGATCCAATTCTCTATTGAATATTATATTGTACCTAATATCAATTCTCTATTGAATATTATATTGTACCTAATATCAATTCTCTATCGAATATTATATTGTACCTAATATCAATTCTCTATCAAATATTATATTGTACCTAATATCAATTCTCTATTGAATATTATATTGTACCTAATATCAATTCTCTATTGAATATTATATTGTACCTAATATCAATTCTCTATCAAATATTATATTGTACCTAATATCAATTCTCTATTGAATATTATATTGTACCTAATATCAATTCTCTATTGAATATTATATTGTACCTAATATCAATTCTCTATTGAATATTATATTGCACCTAATATCAATTCTCTATTGAATATATATATATATATATATATATATATATATATATATATATTTAAAAAAAAAAAAAGAAAAGAAGGCTCCTTCCGTCTCCAACAGAATATAGATACCCATGTAGGGGTGCCTGTGCGTGAAATTTTTGTGGCAGAAGGTGCACAATCTCCAACCACACCTCTCCTGAGTCGACATTGTTAAATACCAGTGGCAAGTGAAGTGTATGTACAGGACGACTGGAAACAAATGCTGAGATAAGCGGAGAGCACATACAGCGCCTAGAATTCCCAAATGATCGCCCATTTTATACTAACAATCTGATGAGAACCAGCGCCAGATCACCGAAGTTAAGCAACATTGAGTCTGGTTAGTAGCAGATGGGTGACAATTTGGGAATTCTAGCAGCTTTATGTGCTCGCTTTTCAAAAATTGTACTGTTTCCGAAAATCTTTTTAAAATGACTTGGTTAGAATCTAAACCAAAACATTTAGCGCTCCAGTTGCGTTTCCTCATTTAGCAGCTCAGCCACGGTCGCTACCATTTGAGCTAAGCAACAGATAGATAAGAATATTAAAAAATTAAACCACTCTCTGGTCCCCCCTCGCCAATCTTTCACGAAAAACACCCGTCTACAGGGTGGTCAAAAAGTCAGGTAACATGTTAAAGGTAGAAAAAACAATATGATCCATTATAATCTCTATTCGTTTAATATTATTTGTTTAAATATTTGAGTGTAATATATAAACTTTAATTTTAAATTTTATATTTCAATGTATGGTACTTAACGTGTATTGCTAATATCGTTTTTCTTTAAAATGTTACCTGACTTTTTGACCACCCTGTAGCTGAATCCACTGTGAAAAATTTCCCCCACTCTATATCTGTGCCTAAATCAAAACGTGGATTCCATGAACAAAGCTTCTTTCTTAGAATTGCATGCCTGTGGAACTCTGTTCCGTCTGCCTGCTTCCCACCGGACTACAACTTGGATGTCTTCAAGTCCAACGTTAACAAATTCCTAATGAACTGCCCCCTTAAGTAAACACTTCATCAAATCTCCACACTAACGTAATGTACTTGCAATAACCCTTATCCCTGAGTGGCTTCCGGGCCTTGATAAGTGGTGATCACTGTGTAAAAAAAAACAAAAAAAAACTTGTCACTACGATTGTTTACCCAAATCTACCAGAAATGTTGCCAAGTTGAAATGAGCATTTTGTATTTCAACTTTGCCGACTTCTGTACGCGTTAATCCATCCATCGAGCTTTTACTCGTTATAAACCATCCTTAACGTACGATTACTGTTTCCTGTTAATTTCAAATGTGTTGTGCGATCAGTAGTTTAAGAGTTTATCAGTTAAATATTTACATACAGACAGACACACATGCACCCATTGTTTTATTTATATAGAAAAGTGACAGAATTAGTGATAATTAGTTCATTTTATAATAAAAAGTAAAACAAAGTAAATATGCTTAAAAAAAAAAAATTAACTATAATATTTTTTTAGGAGTTCAGAGTTAGCCAAAAAAACATGTTTTACAAAAAAGTAATAATTAATTTTCAAAAACAAACAAACAAACATTGGTTTGATCTAATTAACTTTTCAAAAGTAGGAGTTTATAAAAAATACTAGCAAAAGTATCGCAAAAAAAAAAAAAGTTTAATATGATATTTTAATTTATACATATTTAATATTTATTATTATTATTATAATAGAGCCAATTCTCTTTTGATTATGATATTGTACCTAATATATAGTAGTTACATCAAAAGTTTTAAAAAATTGTGTGCCATCAAATAGACTCGAAACCAAAACATTTCGAAAATAGTGCACATGAACACATGAGAAAATACCAGCAGCAGCAAAAGATGGCTGGCTACAAATAAAATAGCAGCAGCAGCCGAAAAACGTGCATATGCAAATTAGGAAGTGTGCGCGAGTTGGTAGGAGAAAAAAAATGAGAAAAATGCACCATGTTATTGGCAAAAAAACAAAAAAAAAAAACAAGCAGCTAAATCCCACCCCTACACAGTAGAGATCCTTAGATGTAAGATGTAGTTTCTTCCCCAAAATCGCTAGATAGACTTTGGAATTCCATTCCGGGTCCCTGTTTCCCCAACTGTACTGATATGTAGAAGTTAAAGTGTAACGTGAACCGACATCTTGCTGCCCAACTCCCTACATAGTATCCCAGTAGCTCATGTCCCTGATAGTAGACCCCCCCCTACATCAAAGTGGCAATGTGCCTTGTTTGGAGTGAAAATATAAAAAAAATAAAAATAAATAAATAAATACAAATAAAAAAAATAAAAGACATTGAAGAAAATGAATGTTTAAAGTCAAGGACGAGAACGGGCTGGCTGTTGCTGGCATGTGGTCGGAGGAAGAAGAAAAGTATGGTAGGCGATATGAATGATGGTGAGAGGTTTTTAAGTGGTGTCGAGACGGGATAGTAAAGGTGATAAAAACTTTTGTTAAAAAAATAAATAAAAATACCGGCCCAGATTTTTTATTTATTTCCTTTGTTTGATTGTTGATTTCTGAATGGTTTCTTTCCTAATTCCATTGATTAAGTGTAACCCTATCCTTTGACGCTCCCAATTCTGGTTCATCTAATTCTGATGAGATGTATCCCCAAAGCAGTTACTCCAATTCCACTAGAACTGCTCAATGAACTTGCACTTCTTTCATCCGCATCATCGTTGTCTTAATCAGACAAGTGCTCATCATCCTCTACCATGCTCTTTTGAAATTAGGATTTAACGGCTTTCGAGACTTTCACAAGGTATCTCATAGGGAAGATAATACGACGAGATAATGAAAATAAGTGTGACGGATTTTTTTTTTTTTTTTTTAATTATTTTCTACTTTAATTTAACGAAGAATTTGATTAAAAATTAAACATGCTATTTCAAAAAGAAGAAGAAGGAAGGTGAAGAGTGGGAGAAAAGGAAAAGGGGAGGAAGAGAGGAAGAAGGGAAGAATAAGAAGACAAAAGGGAAGAAGAAGAAGGAGGAGGAGGAGGAGGAGGAGGAGGAGGATAAAAAAGAAAAGGAAGGAGGCGAAGGAGAAAAAGGGGGGGAGGAGAAGAAAAAGAAAAATGTGGAGGAAGAAAAAAAGGAGAAGAAAAAGAAAAAAGAAAATGAGGAGAAGAAAAAAGGGAGAAGAAAAAAAAAAGAGAACAGGAGAAGAAGAAAGAGGGGGAGGAGAAAAGAAAAAAGAGGAGGAAAGGGAGGAGGAGGAGGAGGAGGAGGAGGAGGAGGAGGAGGAAAAGGAGCAGGAGAAAAACGAAAAGGGAGGAGGAGGAAAAGAGAGGAGAAAAAGAAAAAAGAGGAGAAAAAAGAGAGGAGGGAGAAGAAAATAAAGGGAAGAAAAAGAGTACTGCTGTGTCAAAAGGTTCCTTTGTTTTATTCTGAAATGTTTGCAGCATCCATTTTAAATCTCATGATGAGAGTTCATGGGAAGCTGAGTCTTGTTCGAGTGCATCATGGTGTTCATCTACGCAGATAAATTAGCAAGACAAACTGCAAAAAGGAGTAGCTGTTCAATTATGACATAGATCGAGTTGAACAACAAAATAAGAAAAACAAATATGGACACATTATAAACACGGGAAGAAACTGTTGCAGACTATTGATTTTTACGTAATCCATATTTGCATCATGCGATGTCAAAATATGGCAGGATTGGTTGCAGGCAGACAAGTAAACCAGAAAGATGACATTTGCAAGAAATTATAACATTTCCAGAGACTGGTGAAGATGAGAAGAAAGTTCCAGTTGGTCTACAAAATATATTTTTTTTTAACTAGACACATCCATCATTTTTCGTCAGTTAAAAAACAAAATGGGCGATTGGAATGAGATTGATAGGGGGGGAAAAAAAAAGTTTGTCTCGAATATTTTATAAAACCTCAAACAAGATGAAACAAAAAAATTAATTTGTGAAGTTTTTAAACTGGCAAACTTTTCTAACTTTTTGGCATTCACGTTTGATGAGCAAGAAATTTGATTTAAAATATTTTAGGTTAGTTTAAAGCACTAAAAAACTGAAAAAATAAAAAAAAATTTAAATATTAAACATACTCCGATGAATAAGTTGTCTTAACAATGAAAGTCTCAGAAAAAAAAATGATTTTAATCATTCAATAAAAAATATATAAGATTATACAGTTTTTTTTTTAAATTATCAAATTACACTTATTGTAATTATTTAAAAAAAAATTTATTTAAAATTGTTACTTGGCAAATTTTTTATTTTATTTTTATCTTTTTGTGAAGCCCGCATGGGAAATATATTCAATTAAAATGCGTTTCGCTTTGTCAGGTGTGTTTTTGCAAAACAAATTGTTATATTAACCATCTTAAGTTTTCTTTTTCGGACATCTGGAGAAAATTCAATAACTGGCTACTTAATTTTTATTTTATTTTTCCCCATCGACGAAATGTTGCATCCCTCTGCCTGTTCTACAAGTACTTTAATGGTGAATGCTCTGACGAACTACAAACACTTGTACCCCCCCTCGACGTAAATGCTCCCGACAAACCCGACAAGCAGCTAAATTCCACCCCTTCACAGTAGAGATCCCTAGGTGTAAGAAAGCCTTCTACTCCAATAGTTTCTTCCCCAGAACTGCTAGACTTTGGAACTCCCTTCCGGGATTCTGCTTTCCCAACTGTACTGACATGCAGAAGTTCAAGTGTAATGTGAACAGACATCTTTCTACTCATCTACCTCCATAATATCCCTGCAACTTTTGTCCCCGATAGTAGCTCCCTACTTCAAAGTGACACTGTGCCTTGTTTGGAATGAAAATTGAATAGAAAATTTAAAAAAATTAACGTTAAAAAAAGAAAGAAAATAAAGTATAAATCGATATAAAAAAAACAAAAAAAAACGACCAAAACTAAATTAAAATTTATGGAAATTTTAATTTTTCCATCTATTATTCTTCAAGTAGAATTTTGTGTGAAAAGGACATGTATTTACAAATAAATACACGTTGCTCTTTATTATAGAGTGGAAAATATTTCCTTAGAATTTCAACATAGTTATTTGAATTATTTAGACTATTGTTCTCATCTCCATTGCTATTTTCACAACGTTTCGGTTGATGTAACCTTCGGCCTTCTTCAGGTGTATCTTAATGAATTTTGAAATCTTTCTGTCAAACTCTGAAATTGCACAGAATTTCAAACAGAAACATTTATTTAATCACTGCAGGTAACATTCTCAGTCTGCAAGAACCGATGCCATAATGGATTCAGTTTATAAGTTACACTCTTCTGGAGGTTGAAGGTTTAATCCTCAATACAGGTGACACTAAAAATATAATTATAAATTACTTAGTACTTCTACCCAGTCATGGCTGACGGAACGAGAGCATGCTACCCTCATGGATTAAATAAAGGGTTCTGTTCGAAATTCTATGCAGATTTCCGAGTTTGACAGAAAGATACACCTGAAGAAGGCCAAAGATTCCATTGGCCGAAACGTTGTAAAAATAACTCTCAAGATGAGAACAGTAGTCCGAAGAATCCAAATAATACGAATAACCAATCCTCATCTTAAAAATTCAGAAGGATAAAATTATTTATTGAAATATAAAAAAAAAAAAAAAATCAGAAGGATAAAATTATTTATTGAAATATAAAAAAAAAAAAAAATTCAGAAGGATAAAATTATTTATTGAAATATAAAAAAAAAAAATTCAGAAGGATAAAATTATTTATTGAAATATGAAAAAAAAAAAATTCAGAAGGATAAAATTATTTATTGAAATATGAAAAAAAAAATTCAGAAGGATAAAATTATTTATTGAAATATGAAAAAAAAAATTCAGAAGGATAAAATTATTTATTGAAATATGAAAAAAAAAAAATTCAGAAGGATAAAATTATTTATTGAAATATGAAAAAAAAAAATTCAGAAGGATAAAATTATTTATTGAAATATAAAAAAAAAAAATTCAGAAGGATAAAATTATTTATTGAAATATGAAAAAAAAAAAATTCAGAAGGATAAAATTATTTATTGAAATATAAAAAAAAAATTCAGAAGGATAAAATTATTTATTGAAATATAAAAAAAAAAATTCAGAAGGATAAAATTATTTATTGAAATATGAAAAAAAAAAAATTCAGAAGGATAAAATTATTTATTGAAATATAAAAAAAAAAAATTCAGAAGGATAAAATTATTTATTGAAATATGAAAAAAAAAAATTCAGAAGGATAAAATTATTTATTGAAATATAAAAAAAAAAAAATTCAGAAGGATAAAATTATTTATTGAAATATAAAAAAAAAAAATTCGGAAATTGTAACTAACTGATCATGTTGAAAATACTAAAAAAATTTTTTTTAAATACTGAGCCAAGTTTTGTCAGAAACGAAATATATGATAGGTGAGCAATGTACCTACATACGCTGGTCAATTTGGAAGAAGTACAACTTCCAACTCACTATAAATAAAATGTTATGGACACTACTCAAGCAGAGTAACTGAAAACCATGCTGTCACCACTTTCTTGGAGAGGCCCATCTGCACTGGCAGTGAGGTCAAAGCCAATAGACCTCACATAATTATAGAGAACGAAAGAAGTAAAAAAATAAGAAAAATAACAAAAACACATTCATTGCGTTTTAAACCCCACTGCTGGTCGGCCATCTTTAATTGTCATTCACGTGGTCGGCCACACACACAAAAAAAAAAAAGTTGATTTTTTTTTTTTTTTAAATTTATAATAAGCACGGATTGAGGTCAGTGTCTTACATCTATACTCCTATAAATTTTTTTTTTTTTTTTTTTTTTGTGTATTGATATTCATATTAAAAACCCTTTTTTTCTACTTATTTAAAAAGAAAATACAACTTTGTTATATATGGGTCATGGAATTGCATTCACCTGCAAAATATCTAGCTAATTTGCATATTCTTTTAAACATTCATTTTAAGTAATTCCCTATTAGTTTTTTTTTTTTTTTGGTTTTCTTATGGGATGATAATCTTTAGTTAACTACTAGCGGTGTAAAAGGGGGAAAAAGTGTTAGTAGTCAGGTAGGCTTGAACCTGTGACGCTAAGATGGAAAAGGAAGCGAAAGAAAATGTGACATCTTACCGCTACGCTACGAGGCCATAGGAAGTGAAAAGCGTTCAAATTTAGTGATGTCAATTAAAAA
Organism: Euprymna scolopes; assembly: GCF_053919585.1. Lineage (NCBI taxonomy): Eukaryota > Metazoa > Mollusca > Cephalopoda > Sepiida > Sepiolidae > Euprymna > Euprymna scolopes. Next base: position 88,998,241 of record NC_136512.1, read on the forward strand.
GTTGCCTTGCTAAGTGAATACGCAGGTGCAGAAATGAACGTTAGCTGAAGACCAGTTCAGTTTTCCGCGGTTTCATTTATTTGTTTGTTTTCCCACGATGTTGGGGAAACCAAGCTCCTACAACAAAAGGGGAGTTCTTAAATGAATAGCAATTGTCTGATATGAAGGGTTTTCCCCACGTTGATCAAAGCTGATTGCTTTCAAGATGTGCCAGCCATGAGCTGATTTGATTCGATTTAGTTTCGCTTTATTTATACGAAAAAGACAAACACACACTGGAAACCAGGTTTTTTGTTAAAAGCTCACTCACAATAAATGCAGAGACGACGACTGTTCGCAAATCGTAGATATTACAATCTAGGGAGTATGTAAAAAGTTCTAAAATATAGTAATTCCCGTGAAAAAAGATTTTGCTGGACGAACAAAAATGCACGCGGCCGTTTCGATTATTATATATATAGATTACATGTAATTATATTTATGCAGATATTCTACATGATTTATACTTTGTGTAATATTTGCGTAAAAAAGTAAACACAAACCTCTTTCTATATATATTTATGTATGCGTATATATTTTTGTTTAAAAAATTTTGCCTACCAAACTCCAGTCAATTTTTGACAGATATGAAACTTAATATATAGGGTATTCGAAAGTTTATATTTGGGTTTTAGCCGGAGAAAATCGGTGCAAAAGTGTGAAAATTAAAAAATGGAATTTGCTAGGTGAAGAACGAATGATGGCATTACGAATATGCATACGTTCATGTTTTAATTTTTAGCCTTGCAGCAAACATGTCTTCATAGGCCAGGCATTAACGTCAAAGGAAAAAGTAAATCGTAAGCTAAACGTTTTGGTTTCGATTCTTGATGGTGGCGCAGGAGTCATTTTTTTTTTAATTTTTAAAATCATTACTTTATATTGGGTTCAATATAATAATTAATACAAAATCTGCATCAATAAAATATCATATTTAAGCGTATTTTACAACTGGGCAATGCCAGGCGGCCTGCTAGTATACAAATATATGCAAACTACCTGGTATTGAGTGAAGTGCGATGTGGTATGGTGAGGTGGATGATTGGTCAACTTGTCATATTAAAATTTTGGTTCTCATACAGAGAGTGATCCGTGTTGAAATAATAACGTTATTATTTAAAAAGCCATTCTTAACATGGGGAGGGGAGGGTGTTTTGTACCTATTCTGTACTTTAACCTTACAATTGAATAATAAAAAAAAACATATCATAAAACTTTAATTAAACTTGGAAATACGATTTAAAAAATAGCGCAGATCACTCTCTGCATTAGCACCAAAAATTTTAAATGCTGAAAAGCTGGAGACCATTTCAATTCTCATGCGTGACGTCACAGTAAAATATAACCCAATACAGTGTTCCTATTTACTTGCCTCCCCACGAGGGCAGAGTTAGATACAAGGTCGGTTTTTAATGTGGGGAAAATCCAGCTCCCCAAAAAGGGGCATACTGGATAGGTACAAAAATAAAAAAAAATTGTCTCCTCCACTGACCGAGGACAGAAAAGGCGAAGTGTAGCATCAGAACAGATACTACACTGTGATCTTGATCTCGTCTCATAATCTAATACGTAAAAGGTACTAATAAATGATTATGATACAAATACGTAACGGATGCGCCCGAGAACAGACACTCCTTGAAATACTAGAATGTACTCACCCAAGAGCTATATAAAGACAACACCAAAGTTCAACAAAGTTGAGGTGAGAGTTTTAGATCTCAAAGTCCCTGACTGCAGAAATCTACACCGACGTTGGTTGGTTGTTTTTGTTTTACGGCATATCAACCCTTTTCGGGTTATTTAATGCCGAATCCAAAGATTTTGAAGAAAAATTTTTTTTAATAGAATATATTTGTTGTTTTCACGTCGGTTTCTATTTAACCCATAGTTGGAACCCTAACAGGTACTACCACTCCGGGTCAGAGTGGACCTGGGAGCAATGGTAATTAAAGGGTGGCTCCACACTCCCCAAAGCCCACAAGCTGGGGCCTCACCACTGGATATAGTTTAAGGTCATATCCAGGACCCCCATTGAGGGACTTTTACCCTCTGCAGGGGGGCAGTCGGCGTATTCTAATGCCCCACCGACAGGGCTACACCGACGTTGAATGCCACTGTTAACTCTTCTCTCTCGCGAGTTGAAAGACTCCTGGTTGAGTATTTTTTTCATCTATGGTACTCGCACAAAATCGGAATTATAGCTTGTTAAAACAATTGCTGCTGGCAAGTCCTCACTTTGACATTATTGCCAACAAAGGCGTACCCCCCGTACCTGCAGACTGTGGTGGCAACATTAAAAAGAAAGAAGACACGAACTCCCTTGTTTGTGTCTGTCATTATCCAACCACTATCGAGATTCACAAATAAAAAGGGCATTTCGTTGGACAGTCCGTGGCCATCACGATTCAAACACCCATACATTCCCACCTTTTGTCCGATTGTATTATAATTGACTTTCGATTAGATCGTTGATCTGTTAATATAACCCTTAGTTGTAGAATCTTATCAACGGTTACTTTAGTGTTTTTCTTGATTGCTGTGCAGAATAATATGCCTTCAGTTGCAGGAGCTAACCCTAAGTCTGAGTGACAGTACGCGGTAAGTAACCTAATCATAACGTGGGGACATGTGCCGTTACCTTTGGACTCAAGAAAATCGATTGCGTCACCTGTGGAATCCCCTAAGGAAGAGAATGAAGAAAGCAGGAGGGACCCACCAACCTTGTCTCTATGTAGATGATTAAGGCTAAGTTGTTGTGTTGTAAGAGTTGATCTGGGTGGCCAGAATAACTGTTCCACTTTTTTGGTGCCGCTACACGAGGGAGAGAGCGTCGGAAAAAAAAATGTGTGTACAATATATATATATATATATATATATATATATATATATATATATATATATATATATATACTGTATTAACAAAAACCAAGACTTCAAAAAAAGAATTGATAGCAACAAAAAGTGTATTTTATTGTTAGTTACAATTGTTTCAAGACTAATTGGACAAACATTATGGCGTTTGAAAATTTTCACATAAATAGCCTTTACTCAGACTTATAGAATAAAAAAAACACTTTAACAATAGAACATTATGTAAAGACATTTCCCTTAAAGGAAATAAAAGCACGCGAAAACATTTATCCCGGACGCATCTTCGTCAGGAGCTTTATATATATATATATATATATATATATATATATATATATATATATATATATATATATTCACATGTGACGGAACGGTCCTTCACAAATTCGTCCACGCAATTCTGAATACCACTGCCGAATCGACATGCCACGATACGAAAATGCAATAACGCAAGACACGTTATTAAAGAAGCATATTTCAAAACCCGCAAATCACTTCTCGGCTTTTCTTTTCAGGGCCGTTGGGCGAAACCAAATCGTCACTTTGGGGTAAGATGGGTGTAGTTCGTTAGTGGACTTGATTTGTCAACGAAAGGTCTCTGGTTCGCTTTTCACCGCAGGTAGGCCCGAGTCATACGCTTGTGCGCTTTCGCGCATGCTCGGCACATTTGGATGTTCAATGATCGGAAAGGCTTAAAACGAACTCATATACCGGGTAATCTTCGGTTAGTAGCGTCAAATCAGGTTATAATTTAGAAAATGTTTTGATTTTCTTTATCTTTATGATATGAATGCACCATAATATTGTGATATTTTTATGATATGAATGCATCATAATATTGTAATATTTTTATGATATGAATGCATCATAATATTGTCATATTTTTATGATATGAATGCATCATAATATTGTCATATTTTTATGATATGAATGCATCATAATATTGTGATATTTTTATGATATGAATGCATCATAATATTGTCATATTTTTATGATATGAATGCATCATAATATTGTCATATTTTTATGATATGAATGCATCATAATATTGTCATATTTTTATGATATGAATGCATCATAATATTGTCATATTTTTATGATATGAATGCATCATAATATTGTCATATTTTTATGATATGAATGCATCATAATATTGTGATATTTTTATGATATGAATTCATCATAATATTGTGATATTTTTATGATATGAATTCATCATAATATTGTCATATTTTTATGATATGAATGCATCATAATATTGTCATATTTTTATGATATGAATGCATCATAATATTGTCATATTTTTATGATATGAATGCATCATAATATTGTGATATTTTTATGATATGAATGTATCATAATATTGTGATATTTTTATGATATGCATGCATCATAATATTGTGATATTTTTATGATATGAATTCATCATAATATTGTGATATTTTTATGATATGAATGCATCATAATATTGTGATATTTTTATGATATGAATGCATCATAATATTGTGATATTTTTGATATGAATGCATCATAATATTGTGATATTTTTATATGAATTCATCATAATATTGTGATATTTTTATGATATGAATTCATCATAATATTGTGATATTTTTATGATATGAATGCATCATAATATTGTGATATTTTTATGATATGAATGCATCATAATATTGTGATATTTTTATGATATGAATGCATCATAATATTGTGATATTTTTATGATATGCATGCATCATAATATTGTGATATTTTTATGATATGCATGCATCATAATATTGCGATATTTTTATGATATGAATGCATCATAATATTGTGATACAAATTCTAAAGTCATAAACGATTAAAAAAAAGGTTCCTTTTGAACTTGTTTTTCTGTCACTTTATGATGGCATTAAAACTTTTTTGTGTGGGAATAGGGGGTAAATGAATACATACATAAATCCGGGGGGGGGGGGTCAGTGATGGAGGAAAGGTTGAGAATGGCTGACTTCTGATGGTGATGGGGTGTTATAGAACAAGTTGTCTTCATAAATCATACACATTTAAAATATCTTACAATCCATAAATCATACACATTTAAAATATCTTACAAAGCCTCGAAACACCAAACGAAAAAAAAAAAAAGAACATGAAATGAACTGACATTTTCTTTTTTTAGTTTTCATATTTTTTAACTTCGTTTTCATTTTACTGACTTTTTGGCAAAAAATGTAGTATCTGTTCTCTGTTACTTCATTTATGTCCTTGGTCAGTGAAGGAGAAGTCTTTCTAGACTGAGTCAATGTTTATTTTGTATTCTAATTCAGAGTGCTCTTTTTGAAAGAGTCGGAGTCCCCCCCCCCCCACAGACACACACATTAAAAACCAACCTTGTGTAACTCTGCCCTTGTGGGGAGACAAATAAATAGGGACTCGATTTTTTTTTTTTTTTTTTTTTTTACAGCATTTTCTTTATAACATGTTTCCGAATAAATTCACGTGATCATAGTTTGGTCAAAGACGAATGGCAACAAATCTCAGTAGTGTTTCATCAAAAATAAAATGTTTCATCAAAAATAAAATGTTTCATCAAAAATAAAATGTTTCATCAAAATCAAAACGAATCTTTTTTATTAAATCAGATAAATGAATAAAAAAAAAAAAAAAGTTGGGTTTGTATTACTGTACACATATATTCGAAAAAGTTGTCAAAAACAAATATATAACAAATAAATGTTATCAAAAGCAAGATAAGTTACTTTTCTACCAAACTGGATATATTTTTCGTGCTTTTATTCAATGTAACATGTTTATTCAGCTAGAAAAACATGCAGTGTTTACCGATGTATTGGAAAATTCAAAATGGCGCCCAACTCTCTCTTTAACACGGTAAGTTTGGGAAAACGTGTTATAAATAATAAACTAGACAAAATACTATGAAAAAACACCGAATATATGTCAACTTACGTCATGGTAACATATATTGAGTTTATTATTATAACACCTTTTCCCGAACTTACCGTGTTAAAGAGAGAGTCGAGCGCCATTTTGAATTTTCTAATACATCGGTAAACACTGTATGCTTTTCGTACTGAATAAACATGTTACATTGAAAAACACGAAAATTATATCCAGTTTGGTAGAAAAGTAACTTATCTTGCCTTTGATAACATTTATTTGTTATATATTTGTTTTTTGACAACTTTTTCGAATTTATGTGTACAATAATACAACCCCCCCCAAAAAAAAAAATACTGGAGCATGTGGGGTGTTCCGCCATGAGTGAATAAATCCGTTCTGCAAAAATTTACTTTCACCATGACTAATGTTTGTGCAAAATTTAAAAAAAAAAAAAAATTAAAGGAGTGGTTATTGAGAAAAATGTGAACAAACAAACGGACGAACTAGGGGGCAACCAGAGTTATCCCAGAAAATTTGTTCTGGCAAAAATTTACTTTCACTATGACAAATGTTTGTGCAAAATTACAAAAAAAAAAAAAAAAAAAATCAAGGCGTGATTATTAAGAAAAGTGCGAACGGACGAACGGGAGTGAATTACTAGGTTCAATCCCTCCTTTGTCAAGGTAATAAAAAAGGAATAGAAGACCATATAAAAACTCACCATTATAGAATTGATTTCTAGGAGTATTTCGCTCTGCTATGAATGAATATCACAGTTACATTTGTCACTAGCAAGTATTCTTGTGATATTAAGATCTTCATTATCCAATGTATTTCCTAGTGTTTTCACTGTTCGCCATTCTTAACATGGGGAGGAGTGTTTTGTATTGCTTGAAACATGTGCCAAGTGCCTGTCCTATGTAACAAGAAAAAAATGGCAGCCACTTTAAAGTACGGGGTGGAACGATAAACTTATCACCCTAACAAAGATGACATGATTCTATTTCTGTTTTTTTTTTTTGCTGTTGTTGCAGACCATTAACTCGTTGGCCAGTTGTGTAGCCTGCTATCATGTCTGAAAGTAACACAATGTTCAACGAGCGAGATCAGAGATGCTCTCTACTGATTCAGTTTTGACAACAGGATCATTGCCAGCACCCTCAAAATGAAAATTCGGATGCTTCAACGCTTCAGGGCACAGCTCAACAAAATTTTCGGCCATGGTGTGGTTTCAAGTGAAGGCCGCATCATGCCACCTCACATCTTCGAAGTCAGCTTGAAAGTCAATACCAAAGGATGTGCTGAAGAGTATAGTGATCCCCTGGTGCACTCAGGTGGCCGTTGACAACCCCTCGGTGACGGCCCATAAATCCAAAAAGGCTTGGCTACAGAAGCAATGGTATATCTTTTTGTATCCTTCTTTCATAGCCCCCCCCCTCCTCCACCGACCTGAACCCGCTGGACTACTTCGTTCAAGAACATCACCAACATGACCTCGCACAACACCAAAATCAGCCTGAATGCCGCCGAATATTTGCCAAGCTCCTGCCAGTTCTTGTGGAAAAGCATACTCCCAGTTACGAACTTGTATTAAGGTGGTGATTGAGACCAAAGGCGGCTACATTAAATAGATGTCAACTCTACTACATAATCAAGTTAATGGAACAGATTTTTTCAATAAAATATTGTAGTCTTGCTTTCTTTAGCAGACAATTCTAGGATGAATTTTGGGAGCTTTGTTTTAGATGTACATTCTTATTACTACGGATTAATAATATTATATATATTAGTCGCCTGGCAAGGCCACAGGGGAGACAACCGAAGCAGCAAAACTGAAGCTGCCTGTCAGGACACTATATATACAAATGTAGCCAAATTAGGGTATATTTTATTCGTTTGAAAATATAGGTTCTTTTTTTACCAATTGTCATAAAATTTTAGAAAAGTGCCCAATTGAGGGTGAAGGAAATAATGTCTTTAGCCAAATCTTTTGATATTTATCGTCTGAAGGGTCGAGCTTCAAAACGATATGGATCTTGTGAAAATCTGTCGCCTCTGTCGAAAGTTTTAGGCAGACATACAAACATACATACATACATTTAAATAGATTTATATTATAGACTAGCCTGGGCGCCCGGCTTTACCCGGGTGTTTGAACGTGTGTTGAGCAAAAAAAAAAAAAAAAAAAAAAAGTGGTAGTAGGCAGGCTCAAATCTACTGCGTAGGAGGAAAAGAATGTGAAAAAAAAAAGTGACATCTTTGCCGTTGCGTCCATCGCCAAACCGGAAATGGTGAAGGTTTAAATTAAGGCTAGCCAATCAAAAAGAAGACCATGATTTTTGAAATTATCAACAAAAAAAGCGACCCCTCCTTATAGAAAAATGCCTAACTGAGGGAAAGCAGAGCGAGAAATAAACGTTTTTCACTGTATTTATACTAAAATGGAGGACGAACCGGGCACAAAGCGAAATAGCGCGAATCTCATAAAAGTCGACGTAAATAAATCTAGAGACGACCCGCGTTCCCAAATCCTACATATTATGATATAGGACCCATATAAACAGTTGTAAGCGATAGTAACGAACCCGGGAGCGTGTGCTCGAAAAGCCTTTTGAAGACATACACGAAATGGTCACACACATTTTGCCTTTTATATATATAGAAGAAGATGATTTCCATATTGTCTTGAATTCAACAGTAGGTCTGATTAGTTGCTCAGCATATGCGCTGCTTCCTTTGAATCTCTCTCCACTGTGTCTATAAGGTTTACTTCATCCTATAAGGGTAGATGGTTTCCATTTTCGGCCCATATGTGGTCAGCCATACCCAACTTTTCAATATCTTCATGTATTTTGATAAATGAAAATTAGAAAAAAAAAAGAAAAAAAAAGAAAAAAAAAGAAAAAAAAATACGGAGAAAACCTGTAAACGTCCTTCATATGAGAAAAGAAATCAAATCTAACGACAGAAAATTAGACTTCAAAAGAAAAGAGACAAAATAAAATAAAAATACAATTATTACTGAAACCGTTATGGAATGAAAAATCACAACTTATCACTTTTGAAAGCAAAACGAATCAAATACAAAAAGTTCTTATCAATGGCAAATAATTTCCAAAATGATAACAGCTGACGTTTTTGTTTGTTTCTGTTTTATTCATTTGGTTTGAGTTTGAAAACATCTGTCGAGACCAGAACAGTTGTTTTTATCGATTTCAAGCCGTTGCCTTTCTTTGATTTTTTTTTCTTTTTCTAATTAATATGAATTTAATTCGACGCGCGTTCGATTTGCTGATAAACCATAGAAATCAATTCATCACATTTTAAAACAATTGGATTCCAGAATTTAAAATCTAACCAAATGTCAGATTGAATTAAAAGAAAGTATTTCTCAAACTGTTAGATATTTGCCGGGCAAAACTGAAACCGGTGCTGTTCGATGATTATTACGATTATTCAAGCCAAAAATTTATGTCAGCTAAATTATCTTATTACAATTTTTCTTACTGCCTGTCTGTGTGTGTGTGACGCGGTTTATCTCAGCCTAAAGGCAACCCACCCAGGCAAGTAAGGTACGAAAATGAAACTTATGACCTAGCGGATGTTTTAGCGCTATTTATATCCATGTTTGGTGTATGGAAATGCAAAAAAAAAAAAAAAAAAAAAAACGATTTACTAAACGTTCTATTTCCTGAATATTTTTCCGGTACAAGGACTCTAACTTGGGTTCTTGGGTTTTAAAATAATTAAAATATTTAGACATTTATTTACATTTAATAGTTAGCATGAATGTTAACTTAACAGTGCTATCATGACAATTCAGTTGACAACTTAGAAATAATGACGTGTAAAAACATCAGGTGATTATCTTAGTGACGTATACTAATGACATCATTTAGGGGGGGGTTCTTTTTTAGATACGTAGAAATTAGTGAGTAATCAGAGCTTAAATAAGTTAGAGTTGATGAGCCGACTAGTCAAATGGTTCAAAGCACCCAGGGAGAGCGAGGGGTCCAATGCTTATCAAGTGTAGGAATCTAGGACCAGCATCGTAACTTTCCAAGAAGGTGAAAAACACTCTGGAATAAACAGTTGCCGAAAATAAAACCTGAGGCTCTGTTGTTCTTGGGGAGAATTTTCATTGCAATTTTCCGTCAGGACAAAACCCAAGATGGACCAGATATGTTCCTGATTGGCCAGATGTTGAAACCCCGGATAAGTGTTATTTGTCCTTTGTGTTGTAAACGTATTTTTGTATATTATTGTCCCGTCATGAACTATTTAAAAGTACACACACACACACACAACGAACTCTAGATAGACAAACACACGTATATATGTATCGAGATGGTAATTGAGGCTGAAGGCGGTTACATTGAATGTATGTCAGCTCTACTACATAATCAAGTTACCTGAATTTATTTTTATAATAAAAGTTTTAAAATAAAGCTGTCGTGTTGTTTTATTTATGGCAGCAAATTTATCGTTCGACCATGTACACTCGTATACTCTTACTACTAAACAATAATAGAAATTCATAAATATATACACAATCTAAATGTCCCCCCCCCCGCCATGTAATACAGGTTCCCACAATGCAAAACTTTTAACAATTAACATGATGAAATTGATTTTTTTTTTTTTTTTTTTTTACAAAGGTGTCATCACTTATCAAGGCCCAGAGACGACTCGAGGATAAGGGTTAATGGGTATACGTTAGTCAATGAGATTATAGCTAAGTAATCATAAGTAGTGGAAATTTTGTAAATTGGATTACTTAGGGGGACGGTTCATCAAGAACTTGTTTACGTTAAACTTGAAGATAATCAGATTGTAGTCAGCTGGAAAGCAGGCAAACGGAAGAAAGTTCCACAGGCGTGCTGTTCTAAAAAGGAAGCTTTGTTCATGGAATCTACGTTTAGGTTTAGGCACAGATAAAGAGTGGGGGAAATTATTGATAATGGTTTCAACTAGACAAGTGTTTTTTTTTTTTTTTTTTTTATCTGTCTTTTAGTTTTTACATTCCGTGAGCGGTGTTTTTGACAAAGGGGGAAAAATTTCTATTTTCAAAATGTTGTCATAGACAGTTGTATTGCCAACAAACGATTCAGAAGATCAGTGAGTGGGTTGAACCCAGAATAGATCCTTCAGGCATGTCAGCTTCAGACTTCAACCCATCAACATCAACTTTCATCGACCTATCAGAGAGAAACGATTTGATGGTTGTGAGGGCATTTCCAAATATTCCATAGCTAGTAAATCTGCGAAACGGGCCTTTGATATGCCAAGAGTTATCACCCCAGAAATTATTTAGTGGTTGAAAACCATTCAGAGTGGAGAATACACCATTTGCTAATATGCACACTTATTCAAT